>NC_088398.1:2755163-3037663 GCF_034236695.1 Oncorhynchus nerka
CGGCTTTCAGCCTGTCCACCAATGTCCTCCCATCTGTCTTCTTGTCTATGTGTCTGTCCCTCTCTCTCTATTTTTCTCTTTATATATATTTACTTTCTATCTTTCTCTCCTTAAGTCCCCCAGAGTTAATGAGGGAGACATGCAAGGGCGTTGGCTAGAGCCATGTCTGTTTGTGTTTAAACAACTCAGCCCCCTCTTCTCTTCCTTTCTCCACTCCATATCCGCCTCTCTCTCTTACCTCTCTCCGCCTCTCTCCCTCTCTAATTGCCTCTGTTGCGTTGCTCTCCATCTCTCCTCCCCCTCTCTTTCTCTTCCTCCCTTTGTGGTAGAGATGTAGAACTTGTTTGCAGTAGTGGGGTGTGGTGTGTGTGCAGTCAAGTCTTTGCTGCGTGTGCAACAACCGTTAATATTCTTTAAACCCTCTATTCAACCTGAACCTTATGTTTAAACATGATTAAACCAGTGCCAACATGACTTTATTTCCCAGACATGTATGGAATGGTGACCCGGATGGAAGATAAAAATAGATTTGAATTGGATTATTCAGTCAACAATAAGACATTTATCCCTTTAACTTATTTTCTGGGATTTCACATTTCAAAAAGTCAAATAAATTAATAAAATATCTCATACAATGTTGATAATATTAGATGTATTATACTGTGAATACAGAGTAAGCAAACATTCCTCTCTCTGTGCGTGGACATCATGTCCACTAGCATCCTGCTATCATAATAAAACATTGATAATACCACAAATTAATAACCTATACTTGTACCTCTATTCTCTCTCTCTCTCTCTCTCTCTCTCTCTCTGTGTGTTGTAGTCAGTCACCATGTCACAGGTCCAGCAGGCTATGGCATTGCTCATCTCAGCCTTCCACAAGTACTCTGGCAAGGAGGGCGACAAGACGACCCTGAGCAAGGGAGAACTCAAAGATCTGCTCAACGCTGAGCTTGGAGAGATCATGGGGGTGAGTGGATCCTAGGAACAGTTCAGTTCAATCATGCTTTATTAGCAGCACGACCAAATACAATACTGCTAAAGACAGACACTATTGTAATATTGAATTGCTTGGAACATCACAAACACATGACCCACCTCATCCAATAGAATAACTTAATCTCTCACACCTTTATAAACAAATAACAACTGTGTGGATTCTAGTTTGAACTTCTGAAATCAAAGTCTCACCCATTACCTCTCTCTCTCTGATCATTATAACAGAAAAACACTGACCAGGCAAAGGTTGACAAGATCTTCAAAGATCTGGACGCTAACTCAGATGGCAGTGTGGACTTCCAGGAGTACGTCACACTGGTGGCCTGCCTGACCATGATGTGCAATGAGTTCTTCACCAAGAAGTGAAACAGCTCCCCCTGCCCACTCTCCACAGAACAGCAGCTCTTGCTCCATGAGTGAATTCATGATAAGATTAGCAAGATCCTCAATGCAGGTTCAGAGGGACAGAGATGCAGGTTTACACACATACACAGAAAAAGGGTTGGGTTGATTATACACACCACACATAGACAGACAGGTGAAGGACACAGACACAGACACTGACCTGTACACATACAGACATATAGGCTACTATCTCATTAGATGGAGAGGAAGATCTGTGGTTTGTTTAAAGTGAAAAATTAAATAAACTATTTTAATATGTTTGGAAGAAAGCTGACTTATCATTTGTGCAGGTGTGTGTGTGTGTGTGTGTGTGTGTGTGTGTGTGTGTGTGTGTGTGTCTGTGCATGTGTGATTACCTGTGTATGTCCTAAATAGGATACAGCAAGCAACATGAATCAAACATGAACCTTTGTTTTCAGACACTTGGTGAAATAATACAATATGTTGATTATGTCAACGTAACCCAAAACCACACAATGAAATTAGGGGTTATGAGGCATAGCCTATATTTGACTACTTAATTACGTCACAATATTGTTATCTACTCCAGAGCCAGTAATAATACAGGAAGTCAACTGTTACTGTGAAGGTTCAATAGAGCCACATATAGAACCATCTCCAAGATGAAGCCTCCTACCCAGCAACATGAAACAACAAAGATAATATTCAAATAATGATACTGTATCGTAGGTCTCCATATAGAACCTATTGGACAATACTGAAGATGAAATTTAAGATTAGCCGTAATCCAGCAATCGCCTAGTCTTAGATTAAATCTAAGACAAGGCTGCGTATGGCAGTTTGTACATGTCTATCATCAGACGATCATCGCCGCGGAGCAGGAAGGAAGGGGAAAGTAACAGCGGCTACATAAAAATAGTGTGTAAAGTAGCACGTAGTAGAAGGAAATGTTGTTCAGGTGTCAGGAACAGGTGTCCTAAGAGTGTGTGGCTGTATTTTTCAAGCGTCTCAGAGTAGGAGTGCTGATTTAGGATCCGTTTTGCTTTTTTAGATCAATATGAATGATACTACTTGGACAGAGGGGGACCTGATCCTAGATCAGCATTCCCCCTCAGAGGCACGATACATACAGCCCCTGGACACGCAGCCACTCGGTTGAATCTAACAATGATGCATTAGTCTTGATCAGGGTTGGGGCCAATTCCAGACTTTCTAGTCTGAACTGAACTCCATAGAGAACTTCCATGTCAAATTCAACTGATGAGAATTGAAATTGCCTGAGACAACTCTGGTGTCAATAAAAATAACATTTAGGCCTACAGTAATCCAGGGTACTTGATATGTGAGTGTGAGACTAGAAGGTGGATGTTGTTGTGCTCCAGCTCAGTGCAGGGAGCCGGAGCAGAGGAGACCGACAGGGCCAAGTGAGGCCAGGAAAGAGTGAGGCTGTTCTGAGCTGAGCTCTTGGCTGTTCTCTCATCCATCAAGGTTTCGGCCAGAACATCTGAGCAGAACCCCCAGTGGGTTCTCATTACTGTCTGTGTGTTCATTTTACAGAGTAGGTTGATTGAGAACACATTGTATTTCATTTGGCACCTATTCCTTCTAGGCCTTCACTGGTTCTTGTGATGATTGAAAAGACAGGGGGCATTCAGGGACATTCACCGTCAGACCATAGGAGCTTGTGTTGGGATTCGATACTCTTCACAATCAACAACATACACAGATAGATTGTCTAAACACATACGTCTGAGACATGTGACCATCAGTTTTATTAATTTATTAATGTGGTCTGTCCAGAGGAAGGAGGACAAAGGCAGTGGACATATTTTTATGGATGTCAATACTTGTCGTACTGGGAAACTAATTAGCATACGTTCAGTGGCAGTGGGCAGGCAAGGAATGCCACAAACTTTGCCATTGGCTGAGGCAGTGAGTAGGCGGAGGTTGGAATGAAAGGGTTCCTGTAAGAGCCTATCAGAGTGCCAGACAGTGGGGTGTGCGTGGGGGAGAAGTAAAACAGTCTCTCATCATGTGAGAGCTCAAAGACACACACACACACATGCTCCTCACCATGGAAACGCTTCTCACCTCTGGGTTGTCGTGGAGACACTCCTCACCTGGACAGTAGACTCTGCCCTGCATTAACCGGAATTATATAGTTTAGCCAATCAGACACCTGGCGGCTGGATGGAATAAGGAAGTAATCTGCATAGGCTAATCCTAATCCACAGACAAAGGCAATTTTAATCGGAGGTCTTCTCGGCAGGCTGGGCTCGTCTGGCTGGACCTGTAGGATTGATCCACCAAAGATTGGAGGATACCCAAAATCTATTTCTCCAATAGGAATCCCAGATCACGCTTGTGACAGCACACAGATGGATCTAATCTTCCTCTCTCCCTTTGACCTCAATACAACCACATGGTGATCTGTTCAACTACCCCTGTTCTGTAGTTGTTCATGGAAGTAATTGTTGGATGTGCCTCTAAGTTTAAACCCTCTCTGACTCTCTACCAACTACAGGTAGTAACCGGCTTTTGCACAGAAGGCTGCAGTGAATGGAGGTGGATGGAAGCGCCTTTGATGTGGTTTAGATAATCTATTGTTTGCTTTTGGCTGTCTGGTGACATGTTCGGCAGTGTGAAGAAAATCATCTCTCTGTTTGAGACTCGACGGCAGCCTCGCCCCCTCTCTCTACCTCCTTCCCTCCCTCCATCTCTCTCTCCTTCTCTTCCTGCATCTGTTTCTTCATCTCTTCCCCTATCCCTCCCTTCCTCCCTATCCCCTCTCAGGTCCAGTAAAAAAGCCCCCCAGTCCCCCTTAAAGAGACACTCCTCTCCTTCTGCCTCCCTCTCCGGCTGCCCTTCCTCCTTCTCCGGCTGCCCTTCCTCCCTCTACCCTCAGACCAAACCCAGACCCCCCCCCAACCCCCCACCTGTCCACCAACCACTACAACTTCCTGCTAGATGGAGAGTAGGAGAAGAAGGCAGGGAGGGAGTGAGTGATACGGGTTGGGGTCATGGAGGGCTGAGAGGTCGTGGGGGGGCCAGGGTTAGGAACTCATGGCCGAGCGGACGGCAGGAGCTTCAGATAAGAAACCAAACATCTGTCACCATGGAGATTCCACAACACTTTTGGACCGCAACTAAACCTCAACTCCAGACCACTACTCAACCCCAACCTCAACCCCAGACCACTACTCAACCTGAACATCAACCGCAGACCACTACTAAACTCCAGACCACTACTCAACCTCAAACTCAACCCCAGACCACTACAAAACCAAAATCTCAACCGCAGACCACTATTCAACCCCAACGTCAACCCCAGACCACTGTTCAACCCCAAACTCAACCCCAGACCACTACTCAACCCCAGACCACTACTCAACCACAACCTCAACCGCAGACCACTATTCAACCCCAGACCACTACTCAACCTGAACATCAACCGCAGACCACATCTAAACCTCAGACCACTACTCAACCCCAACCTCAACCCCAGACCAATACTCAACCAAAACCTCACCCGCAGACCTCTACTCAACCCCAGACCACTACTCAACCCGAACATCAACCCCAGACTACTTCTAAGTCTCAACCTCAACCCCAGACTACTTCTAAGTCTCAACCTCAACCCCAGACCACTACTCAACCCCAACCTCAACACCAGACCCTGGCCCCGCTCCCATCCTGGTCGCTGTGTCTGAAGGGAACACCTTCTGTCCGGAATGCTGAGGCAGCCCTGCTGCTCTTCTGCCACAGGTAACCATGGAAATGGCCTGGCCATTTATTGTCGGGAGGTGACTGTGTTCAGGAATAGACATCAATGTGAACCATGTGCACTAAGACACAATCTCCTTTGTTTTTGTTGTTGTTGTTGCAGTGGCTCCAGTAGCAGTAAGATTGCAATTGACAACAAGATTGAGCAAGCCATGGTAGGACAGTGTGTTTATGGTTATAGTGTCTGTAATGTGTTGTATTGAAGGACTTGGCGAAGACCCATCTGTTGCTGGAAGAATTGTGACATATTTGATGATATGCTATAATGATATGTTGTATATTGCTGTAGGACTTGGTGAAGAGCCACCTGATGCTGGCTGTGAGAGAGGAGGAGGAGCTACTGAGGAAGCGGATCAACCAGCTGTCAGAGAGGAACGCCCATCTGGAGAGAGAGAACTACATACTGAGAGCACTGAGAGACAGACAGAGACACTAACTCACTCATCCACGCACACACACATACACAAAGAGAAGTTAACAGTATTAGTACATGCCTTTCATTTTCTATTTAAAGGGGTGTTTTGATTAGTCCTGTAAAATGTGTATTTATATTGAACCTTTATGTACCCAGGCGAGTCAAGAACATATTCTTATTTACAATGACAGCCTGGCTATGATGATGTAGTCTCGTGTAATGATGATGCTGTAGTTATGAAGAGGCCTGGTTGCCAGTCTCTATAACGTACCATTTCTTAGTATATTCCATGTCGTGTGCCAATGGCAGTTAATGAGTGGAATGTTAGCTAAACGGAGACTGGTAACCAGGCTAATGAAGAGGGGTTCTGAAAGAGAAAGTGTGGTGTGCATATTCTGTAATTCTGCAAAAAAAAATATGAGACAAATAAATAACTGTTACTAAAGAAGAGTTTGACTTGTGCTCTAGAGTCCACCACTTACACAAGCACACGCAACGTAACGTAACATGCACGCCAAGGGGCGCCATTGTATAATTTCCTACTAACGAAGAAACCGGAAGTGTGATTGTTTTGTTCTGTAGAAGGTGTTATGGCGGCGCCAGTGGAGGGAATTTCAAAAGTGAGCAGATCCTGCTAAATAGAGTAAATCTAACCTCATGTATTAACAGTGAAAACTACAAGAAACGCGTGAGCTGTCATTCGGGGCGCTTCCTCATAACAGTAAGCGGAGAATAAACGACATGATTGAATTTGCATAGCTTTAGTTACCGTTAGCTATCTAATTAGCCAAACAACCCCTATAACGTTAGCTGGCTAGTAGTACAACAAGTAAAGTTAGCTGGCTAACTGACTGGTGAACTTTCTAGAATGTCTTCTGTCGTCGTTAGCTAGCTAGCTGGCTGTGTGCTGAAAGCTCCCACTGAATGGAATCTAGCCAGAGATCTAACGTTAGCTAGATAACGTCACATCGTCATATCTGGTTGGAAGTGTAAAGTTAACGTTATTCAACCTACACTACAGATCCAACAATGGTAAGGGACTGGGTTCGGCATAGGACTCAAAATGTGTTCAGTTTGATCCATCAGAAAGGTTAGGTTAGGGGGTGTTAGGCAAAGTGTAACTGCCATTCAGAACCATATTTTGCCTTGTATCTTACCTAACATCAGTAACAGAGCCGTCGCCCAAGGATAAAGACCCAGACTGGTGACCTAAGATGACCAGAGTAGGTCCTCTAGCAGGGTGCAATGACCCAGACATCCGACTGGTCCCAATGCCTGCCCCGGTGCCCCTGGTCCCCGCTAGCCTCCTGCGGTGCCCGGAACTGGACCTGTCTCTCCCCCTCAGCCCAGATCCGCCACGACCCAACCCAGCTAGCCTGCTGAGAGGACGCAGCCACCGGCAGGTCAGTCTGACACACACACACACACACACACACTGACGGATAGTCACAGATGGTGCTTTTCTCAGTTGTCAAGACAGCCGTAGAAATGAGAGATCTGTGTGTGTTGGTCTGTGTTTTTGGAGAGACATCACTGAAGTGTGTGCCCCTGACTCTACAGGTGCGATTTGCCTCCGAGGAGCCTGTGGTTGTCACGGTGATAGCAGAGCCTAGCAAAGACCCTCCACCTTGGGAATGCCCTGGACACTCCAGCAGTTACTCAAAGGGGAAAAGACTCCATGGTAACTAACCCTCCTGGTCTAGAGTCTGATGTACTCATGTTCCCCTGCACAGGAGTTGCATGCATCAACCAATGGTTGTGTGCCACGTCATGGACTGTGCCGTCGCACCAGATTGCTATAACGTGATGTGGTTAGGTTGATACGTAAAATACCTATCCAGGTGTTATAAGATCTGGCATGAGTCAGCAATGTCTGAGCAGAGGACTGGTCAATATCTCTTCCTGTATTCCTCACATAGGTGGAGATCTGTGTTGGAGGGCAAGGTCAGCAACCAATGAGGAGGCTCCCTGTGAGGAGAGGGGTGGCAGCCTCCCTGAAGGGGCGGAGTTAAATACTACTCTGGCTCTGAGGGCTGAGCTAGATAATGTGGCAGGGGCAGAGTTTAACTCCCAGAAGGCTGTGCAGGAGCAACTACAGAAGTCAGACAGAACCAAGAACAGCATCAGCGCCCGGGCTACAGAGGGTAGCACACAGAAACACACACATGCAGACATAAACACACACACACACAGAAACACACACATGCAGACATAAACACACACACACACACAGAAACACACACATGCAGACATAAACACACACACACACACAGAAACACACGCACGCAGACATAAACACACACACGCAGACATAAACACACACATGCAGACATAAACACACACATGCAGACATAAACACACACAGAAACATACACATGCAGACATAAACACATGCAGACATAAACACACACAGAAACATACACATGCAGACATAAACACACGCAGACATAAACACATGCAGACATAAACACACGCAGACATAAACACATGCAGACATAAATACACGCAGACATAAACACATGCAGACATAAACACACGCAGACATAAACACACACAGAAACACACACATGCAGACAGAAACACACGCAGACATAAACACACACAGAAACACACACATGCAGACAGAAACACACGCAGAAACACACACATGCAGACAAAAACACACGCAGACATAAACACACACAGAAACACACACATGCAGACATAAACACATGCAGACATAAACACATGCAGACATAAACACACGCAGACATAAACACACATGCAGACATAAACACACACAGACATAAACACACACAGAAACACACACATGCAGACATAAACACACACATGCAGACATAAACACATGCAGACATAAACACACATAGAAACATACACATGCAGACATCATAAACACACACAGAAACATACACATGCAGACATAAACACACGCAAACATAAACACACACAGACATAAACACACACAGAAACACACACATGCAGACATAAACACATGCAGACATAAACACACACAGACATAAACACACGCAGACATAAACACACACAGAAACACACACATGCAGACATAAACACACGCAGACATAAACACACACAGAAACACACACATGCAGACATAAACACACGCAGACATAAACACACACAGAAACACACACATGCAGACATAAACACACACAGACATAAACACACGCAGACATAAACACACGCAGACATAAACACACACAGACATAAACACACACAGAAACACACACATGCAGACATAAACACACGCAGACATAAACACACACAGAAACACACACATGCAGACATAAACACACACAGACATAAACACACACAGAAACACACACATGCAGACATAAACACACACAGACATAAACACACGCAGACATAAACACACGCAGACATAAACACACACAGAAACACACACATGCAGACATAAACACACACAGACATAAACACACGCAGACATAAACACACGCAGACATAAACACACGCAGACATAAACACACACAGACATAAACACACACAGAAACACACACATGCAGACATAAACACACGCAGACATAAACACACACAGAAACACACACATGCAGACATAAACACACACAGACATAAACACACACAGAAACACACACATGCAGACATAAACACACACAGACATAAACACACACAGAAACACACACATGCAGACATAAACACACACATGCAGACATAAACACATGCAGACATAAACACATGCAGACATAAACACACACAGAAACATACACATGCAGACATAAACACACGCAAACATAAACACACACAGACATAAACACACACAGAAACACACACACACAGACATAAACACACACAGACACACACACATGCAGACATAAACACACACATGCAGACATAAACACACGCAGACATAAACACATGCAGACATAAACACATGCAGACATAAACACACACAGAAACATACACACGCAGACATAAACACACACAGAAACATACACACAGAAACATACACACGCAGACATAAACACACACAGAAACATACACACGCAGACATAAACACACACATAAACACACACACAGAAACATACACATGCAGACATAAACACACACAGAAACATACACACGCAGACATAAACACACACATAAACACACACACAGAAACATACACATGCAGACATAAACACACACAGAAACATACACATGCAGACATAAACACACACAGACATAAACACACACAGAAACATACACATGCAGACATAAACACACACAGAAACATACACACGCAGACATAAACACACGCAGACATAAACACACAGAAACATACACATGCAGACATAAACACATGCAGACATAAACACACACAGAAACAAACACATGCAGACATAAACACACACAGAAACATACACATGCAGACATAAACACACACAGAAACATACACACGCAGACATAAACACACACAGACATAAACACACACAGAACACACACATGCAGACATAAACACATGCAGACATAAACACACACAGAAACACACACATGCAGACATAAACACATGCAGACATAAACACACACAGAAACACACACATGCAGACATAAACACACACAGAAACACACACATGCAGACATAAACACACGCAGACATAAACACATGCAGACATAAACACACACAGAAACAAACACATGCAGACATATACACACACAGAAACATACACATGCAGACATAAACACACACAGAAACATACACATGCAGACATAAACACACACAGAACACACACATGCAGACATAAACACACACAGAAACACACACATGCAGACATAAACACATGCAGACATAAACACACACAGAAACACACACATGCAGACATAAACACACACAGAAACACACACATGCAGACATAAACACACACAGAAACACACACATGCAGACATAAACACACACAGAAACACACACATGCAGACATAAACACACACATGCAGACATGAACACACACTAACTGAGTGTATGTCTTGTCTTTGTCTATAGGGGTGAACGTCCCTCCATCCCAGCACCTGTACAGGGCATTGGTCAATGTGAATGTGGAGGAGGAGGAGCTTATCAGCCAGGCTCTACGTGACAGGCTTCAGCTGGTCTCGCCCACATGCAGCCATGGCAACAAGGCAAGTCCCTCTCATTGACCCCATCTTGATTACATTTACGTGTGTGTGTAAGTAATATGTAAATAAAGGTGTGTGTAGTACCAAAGCACTCATGACCTGCAACTGGTCCATAACTGTATTTGTAATCCGTGTGTGTGTGAGCAGAAAGAGGACAGTCCTGACCTGCAGGTTTTCTTCAGGGGGGATCTGCTGAGAGAGAAGCCCCTCCTACCAGGGGAGGAGATTACCATACCACGCCCCCAGCCCATCCCACGCCCCGCAGACACAACCTTCGACCTCTACCACAGACACACATGCTGGGAGGCTGGAACCTGACACACACACACTTACTCTGAACCTCTAGACTGAAAGGCCCTGTCCCAAAACTTAAGAAGAGCATTATCCCTTCTTTCCCTCCTTACCTCCGTCATTCTCAGATATAAATATTGTATTTTAAACTAATTGAAGATATTAAAGGAATGAACCTGTATCATGTTGATGAGCGATCTTTACTGCTTGCGTGTGTGCTTGAGCCTTCGTTTGTGCTTGCTTGCATGTGTGTACAAGTTGTGGGCATTGGAGAGCGAGGGAGGAGGTAGTAGTGGTAGAGGGATGAAGAGGTGAGGGAGAGATTGTCCAGGGATCGAAGACTGCTGCGAGGTGAGTACACAGCTTCAATTCACACTGCTGGGTGTGTACTGTTTGTAACGGGGGTATAGAGAGCAATAGTAATGGTGTCTCTTGTAGACACTAACGGAAGCTAACTCTGCCATGGCTTGTTGGCCAAAGCCACCTATGGGGACATGTATGGGTTTTTTTGGAGGGTTTGAGGATAAATGCCAAAGCATTTATGTAATCAAAACAAGCACAAAGGCATTATCAAATCAAAGTTTGTTTGTCACGTGCGCCGAATACAACAGGTGTAAACCTTACAGTGAAATGCTTACTTACCGGCCCTAACCAACTGTGCCATTTTTAAGTAAAAAATAGGTATTAGGTGAACAATAGATAAGTAAAGAAATATATATTTTTTTAAACAACAGTAAAAAGACAGTGAAATAACAGTAGCGAGGCTATATACAGTAGCGAGGCTATAACTCAGACATGTAATGTTAACTGACTGATATTCTATGTATAAGATCTAAGCCTGTGTTAACCTCAGACCTTATTTTCTATGTTTATCCCAAAACGCTATTCTTTCCCCATTTAATTTCCCCAATAGGAATGGCTGAACGAACCAGAGGTTAGAGTGTTTATTATGTAGTGTTGGTGTGTGTAACACATTGGTGTAACAGGGAGTTTTGTGTTGGTGTGTGATTGATAACATCGAGCAAGTCCTTCCCCTACCACAGGATAGACATGTTTGTGTTTCAGTGGTGGGAACAATTCTGTCATTTTGTGAAAATGGTACTCCATCTCCCAGATTAACTCAATTGAAATGGAATTGAGCCCAAATCACCTAGATATGTTGTTTTATATCTCCTAGATGTGTTGCGTTTTACATCTCCTAGATGTGTTGCGTTTTATATCTCCTAGATGTGTTGCGTTTTACATCTCCTAGATGTGTTGTGTTTTACATCTCCTAGATGTGTTTTACATCTCCTAGATGTGTTGTGTTTTACATCTCATAGATGTGTTGTGTTTTACATCTCCTAGATGTGTTGTTTTACATCTCCTAGATGTGTTGTGTTTTACATCTCCTAGATGTGTTTTACATCTCCTAGATGTGTTGTGTTTTACATCTCATAGATGTGTTGTGTTTTACATCTCCTAGATGTGTTGTTTTACATCTCCTAGATGTGTTGTGTTTTATATCTCCTAGATGTGTTGTGTTTTACATCTCCTAGATGTGTTGCGTTTTACATCTCCTAGATGTGTTGCGTTTTACATCTCCTAGATGTGTTGCGTTTTACATCTCCTAGATGTGTTGCGTTTTACATCTCCTAGATGTGTTGCGTTTTACATCTCCAGTTAGAATCCATCAGCCTACGTCACCCTGTGCTGTAACCTGGGTGATATAGACCATCCACACTTTCTCTCTCTCTCACACACAGGCACGCTTGTACCATCTCAGCTCACCTCTCTCTCTCACGCACACACCCCAGTCTCTGAGACCCGGGCATCTCTCTCTGACCATGGACATGTCAGCGCTGGGCAGTGGGAGCAGCTGTTCAGAGGATTGTGTGCTAGGGTCTGGCTGTCTGGAGGACTGTGGGAACCAGAGTGACCAGACTGACTGGGAATGGGAGGACTTCAGTGGGGCTGAGCTGGTGTGTGTGACAGCCGTGTGTGTGCTGCTGCTGGCCCTGGGCATCACAGGAAATATGTTAACCATCCTGGTAGTTTGGCTCCGGCCACACCTGAGAAGCACCACCTACCTCTACCTGAGTAGTATGGCCGTCTCCGACCTCCTCATACTGCTTCTGATGCCTTTAGATCTGTACTACAAGGTAAGGGGGAGTCTCGCTAGCTGTGGAGGTTCTGGCCCTGGGGGTTAGACGATATAGTGTCTGAGCTGGGTTGTGTGTGTGTGTAACCTATCTGTGTGTCCGTCCCTCTAGCTGTGGAGGTTCCGGCCCAGGGGGTTAGACGATATAGTGTCTGAGCTGGGTTGTGTGTGTGTGTAACCTATCTGTGTGTCCGTCCCTCTAGCTGTGGAGGTTCCGGCCCAGGGGGTTAGACGATATAGTGTCTGAGCTGGGTTGTGTGTGTGTGTGTAACCTATCTGTGTGTCCGTCCCTCTAGCTGTGGAGGTTCCGGCCCTGGGATCTGGGTGATGCAGTGTGTAAGCTGAGTGTGTTCATCAGTGAGAGTTGTACCTACTCCTCCATCCTCCACATCACCGCCCTTTCTCTGGAGCGCTACCTCGCTGTCTGTCGACCACTCACAGCCAAGACCCTGGTCACACGGACCCGCGTCCGCACTCTCATTGGCTGCCTGTGGGTTGTGGCCGTGATCAGCGCCGGGCCGGTGTTTGCTATGGTAGGGGTAGAGGAGCTGGGGGGAGGTGAGGGGGAGAGCGAGTGTCGCTGTACGGACTACGCCGTCTCCTCAGGCCTGCTGGGGGCCATGATGTGGCTCTCCAACCTCTACTTCCTGGTGCCGCTGGGCATTCTGGGAGTTGTGTATGGTCTGATCGGCAGGAAGCTTTGGCTCCGCCCACAACGCAGCAGCCGAGACCGCGCCCAGCGACACACCATCAAGATGCTCGGTGAGGCTGTGAGAGTCTCTGTATTTTAAAGTTACTTCAATTTACTGGTTTGGGCCTCAGCAATACTACAGCTAAGCAGCTATTGTGAACCAACTATATCACACATACAGTAATAATGAGTTCTAATGTCAACTCTTTCTGTCGCTCCATCCCATATTCTCCTCTCTCTCTAGGGATGATCGTGCTGGCGTTTGTTCTGTGTTGGCTGCCGTTCCACGTTGGTCGGACGTTGTTCTCTGTGACTCTGGGCTCCAGCGCTGATATGTACTACATCTCTCAGTACTTTAACCTGGTCTCCTTTGTGTTGTTCTACCTCAGTGCTGCTGTCAACCCTATCCTCTACAACACCATGTCAGCACGCTACCGCCACGCTGTCCGCAGCCTGCTGCGCTCACACACACCCCGCTCCCACCACCCCCCACTCACCCCACAACACTCTACCACCACCCTGTAACTCACACACACCCCGCTCCCACCACCCACAACACTCTACCACCACCCTGTAACTCACACACACCCCGCTCCCACCACCCCCCACTCACCCCACAACAATCTACCACCACCCTGTAACTCACACACACCCCGCTCCCACCACCCCCCACTCACCTCACAACACTCTACCACCACCCTGTAACTCACGGACACACACACACACCCCGCTCCCACCACCCCCCACTCACCTCACAACACTCTACCACCACTCTGTAACACACACACACACACACACACAGAAAACCTTGGAGATGGATGGAGGAATAAGACTTTGTTTAGAGGCACATTGTCTTTAGTGAGACATACTGTCAGATTTATTGTATAATATTTGGTTCATATATATTTGCCATTTCGATGACTGTTGGTTCTAAACCCCTGAAGGTGTGTGTGTTCTCAGAGTGATGTGTAATAAACTGTAATTCCAGCCTTTTGTCTTTGTGGTACTTTAGCTCTGGTGTGTGTGTGTGTGTGTGTTTCTGTGTCACCATGGTGACTGGTGAGGGTAAGAATGGCCCCTGGGGAGTATTGGCGGGTTGGAAGATTGATTAGAGGGGGTTACTGGGATTATTGGTTAATGTGAGGGAGGGAGGGATGTAAGGTGTGTGTGTAGCAGTAGGAGGTTGCAGCCTTTGAGTTGACAGCGTGCTCAGAGTTCCACTCTGTCTCATCACAGACTGACTGATTTAGCAGACTTGACACCTGCAAGCCCACCCACCCCACTCTCACACAGCTCCTGGGAAGCTCTTGGGGGGCCCCCATTCTAGGAAATCAGTGACATCAAGTAACAAGGGAGACAAGGACACTAGGGGCTACTGCAAACCTCCAGGATCAGATCTGAATATCACAGCAGAGTTTTTTTAAAGGCCCTTTTTTCACATCACAGTACAACATATTCAGTCCTCTACTGTGCATTTGAGTATTTTGTATTAATGTACATTTTTTTAAGTTAATCTAAATAAAACATTTGACTGATAATAAACCCTGCACTCTTCATTTGATTCACTTTCTTTCATGACAGACTCGCTCAACCTGCCATGATGGAGAGAGAGAATGAAAGAATCTGAAACGTGTCTTTATATTGTCTGTGTCTTGGGCTCTGTGTTTCAGAGTAGAGTTCCTATTCAGCCCATCCATCCCCCTCTACCTGCCTAGCACCATCATGGCACACTTGTCTTCTAGCCTCTGCTATTCTTCCTGCTTCCATTGTACTATACCTCTCAGGAGGAGAGCTGATAGATGTGGTATCAGGCCAATGGAAATGCATTGTCCCCCAGCAAAATGAGTTGACATTTAGGCTATTGTTTATATGTGTATTTTACACTATGTTGTGGTAGAAATCAGAACATAATACTTGTCTGGATGTCAAGCCCAACACATATCATCGTCACCAATCAACTGCATTGCAGTTAAAGAACAACTGACTACAACCACTGACTTCCGTCTGCTAACTACACTACCAGCTTATACGAACGGGAGTTGGCATTTAAGTCACTTTTTCTAAACCTGAAAAGGAACAACTTCTAAATGTTATACAGCGAAAACAACCAAATATATCCAAATCGGACATTAGTAGATCTGTAAAGGGCCTGTTACAGGACATCAATCATGACCACTGGCGACCCGTCATTCAGTGCAGGTGGGTCGAAGTTTTGAGCCCTACATTTTTTCAAAACAAATGAGCGGGCTTGCCTGTTTTGCATGTTCTTTTGGCATTAATAGGTGTCACATATCAGTTTGTAAACAACGTAAAAAAAAATAATACATATAATTGAGTTAATAAAGCCGCACAAACAGGTAGCTCCAAAATGCAGGTGTTTCAGCCAAGCTCAGTCCTTTCTGTAGTGGTGGGGCGGGCCAGCAGAAAATAGGAGCATTGCACAGTGATTGGCTCAGTGTTCTGTCACTCATGGGGATACTGTCACCCGCCTTTAGTAAGGTTAGACATAAAAAATGTGAGCCCTTTGGGTGCTGCATAGAGTTACATTAGAAGTGCCCTTCCAAGAAGGCTCACGGTCATTGGCCACAGAAATCACGTCAAATCACGTAGCTTTGATTGGACTGATCATGTCAACATCTTACTTTCACAATCTTAGCTTGCAGTCATCATCATGAATCAAGTCTACTGGCAAATCCTTTTTAATCCTTGTCATATGAAGAGAAATAATGAAGAGAAAATATAGACAAAATATATCGGTGCTCATCGGTCATTGGACATAAACATTACACAACAATTTGAAGATCGCAAATTCAACAATGAGTGGTTTGTAAGGAATCGGTGACAGTGACTAACTGCAAGCATTGCAACTGGGAAGTCGGGAATAATACATTTTGAACGGTCATTCAACTCGGAATTGTAAATCCAGCATCTTTCTCTTTGATGATAACATTTGCCCACGAAGGACCGGTGCGCCACTTTCCTGTTCAAGCACATCCCCACAACGTTAGTCCAAAAATGTCTAATGCTGCTTCATAAATGATGTAGGATGCCAGAGAGATATGTATACTGTAGCTAAGAAAGTAATACTAGTATACATAAGTGTATGCTGTGTAGTAAGCTGTTAGTTGCCCATGTGCCTTACCTTAATAATTTGGTCTATTTTTTCACCAATGCATCATTGTAAACACATCGTTCGTGGCCGGTGTGTGCTTGTTTGCAAACTTTTTGTGTATAGCTTGACAGTGCCCCTGATAGTAGGACACTGTAAGAACAGCCCATGTTCTGAATTCTGTCGCTGAACATTTCAAAAGTGCTGAACAAATAGGTATACTGACCACGTCCGTCCTAGCTCGCTCATCCGTCCTAGCTCGCTCACCACGTCCGTCCTAGCTCGCTCATCTGTCCTAGCTCGCTCACCACGTCCGTCCTAGCTCGCTCATCCGTCCTAGCTCGCTCACCGCGTCTGTCCTAGCTCACTCACCACGTCCGTCCTAGCTCGCTCATCTGTCCTAGCTCGCTCACCATGTCCGTCCTAGCTCACTCACCACGTCCGTCCTAGCTCGCTCACCACGTCCGTCCTAGCTCGCTCATCCGTCCTAGCTCGCTCACCACGTCCGTCCTAGCTCACTCACCACGTCCGTCCTAGCTCGCTCATCCGTCCTAGCTCACTCACCACGTCCGTCCTAGCTCGCTCATCTGTCCTAGCTCGCTCACCACGTCCGTCCTAGCTCACTCACCACGTCCGTCCTAGCTCGCTCATCCGTCCTAGCTCGCTCACCACGTCCGTCCTAGCTCGCTCATCCATCATAGCTTGCTCACCACGTCCATCCTAGCTCGCTCACCACATCCGTCCTAGCTCGCTCACCATGTCCGTCCTAGCTCGCTCATCCGTCCTAGCTCGCTCACCACGTCCGTCCTAGCTCGCTCATCCGTCGTAGCTCGCCACGTCCGTCCTAGCTCGCTCATCCGTCCTAGCTCGCTCACCACGTCCGTCCTAGCTCGCTCACCACGTCCGTCCTAGCTCGCTCACCACGTCCGTCCTAGCTCGCTCGCCACGTCCGTCCTAGCTCGCTCGCCACGTCCGTCCTAGCTCGCTCGCCACGTCCGTCCTAGCTCACTCGCCACGTCCGTCCTAGCTCGCTCGCCACGTCCGTCCTAGCTCGCTCGCCACGTCCGTCCTAGCTCGCTCACCACGTCCGTCCTAGCTCGCTCATCCGTCCTAGCTCGCTCACCACGTCCGTCCTAGCTCGCTCACCACGTCCGTCCTAGCTCGCTCATCCGTCCTAGCTCGCTCACCACGTCCGTCCTAGCTCGCTCGCCAGGTCCGTCCTAGCTCACTCACCACGTCCGTCCTAGCTCGCTCATCCGTCCTAGCTCGCTCGCCACGTCCGTCCTAGCTCACTCACCACGTCCGTCCTAGCTCGCTCATCCGTCGTAGCTCGCCACGTCCGTCCTAGCTCGCTCATCCGACCTAGCTCGCTCGCCACGTCCGTCCTAGCTCACTCGCCACATCCATCCTAGCTCGCTCACCACGTCTGTCCTAGCTCACCCACCACGTCCGTCCTAGCTCGCTCGCCACGTCCGTCCTAGCTCGCTCGCCACGTCCGTCCTAGCTCACTCACCACGTCCGTCCTAGCTCGCTCACCACGTCCGTCCTAGCTCGCTCGCCACGTCCGTCCTAGCTCACTCGCCACGTCCGTCCTAGCTCGCTCGCCACGTCCGTCCTAGCTCGCTCACCACGTCCGTCCTAGCTCGCTCATCCGTCCTAGCTCGCTCGCCACGTCCGTCCTAGCTCGCTCACCACGTCCGTCCTAGCTCGCTCACCACGTCCGTCCTAGCTCGCTCGCCACGTCCGTCCTAGCTCGTTCACCACGTCCGTCCTAGCTCGCTCGCCAGGTCCGTCCTAGCTCACTCACCACGTCCGTCCTAGCTCGCTCATCCGTCCTAGCTCGCTCACCACGTCCGTCCTAGCTCACTCACCACGTCCGTCCTAGCTCGCTCATCCGTCGTAGCTCGCCACGTCCGTCCTAGCTCGCTCATCCGACCTAGCTCGCTCGCCACGTCCGTCCTAGCTCGCTCACCACGTCCGTCCTAGCTCGCTCGCCACGTCCGTCCTAGCTCGTTCGCCACGTCCGTCCTAGCTCGCTCGCCACGTCCGTCCTAGCTCACTCACCACGTCCGTCCTAGCTCGCTCATCCGTCCTAGCTCGCTCACCACGTCCGTCCTAGCTCACTCACCACGTCCGTCCTAGCTCGCTCATCCATCCTAGATCACTCACCACGTCCGTCCTAGCTCGCTCATCTGTCCTAGCTCGCTCACCACGTCCGTCCTAGCTCACTCACCACGTCCGTCCTAGCTCGCTCATCCGTCCTAGCTCGCTCACCACGTCCGTCCTAGCTCGCTCATCCGTCCTAGCTCGCTCACCACGTCCATCCTAGCTCGCTCACCACATCCGTCCTAGCTCGCTCACCACGTCCGTCCTAGCTCGCTCATCCGTCCTAGCTCGCTCACCACGTCCATCCTAGCTCTCTCACCACATCCGTCCTAGCTCGCTCGCCACGTCCGTCCTAGCTCGCTCATCCGTCCTAGCTCGCTCGCCACGTCCATCCTAGCTCGCTCACCACGTCTGTCCTAGCTCACTCACCACGTCAGTCCTAGCTCGCTCGCCACGTCCGTCCTAGCTCGCTCACCACGTCCGTCCTAGCTCGCTCATCCGTCCTAGCTCGCCACGTCCGTCCTAGCTCGCTCATCCGTCCGAGCTCGCTCGCCACGTCCATCCTAGCTCGCTCACCACGTCTGTCCTAGCTCACTCACCACGTCCGTCCTAGCTCGCTCGCCACGTCCGTCCTAGCTCGCTCACCACGTCCGTCCTAGCTCGCTCATCCGTCATAGCTAGCTCACCACGTCCATCCTAGCTCGCTCACCACGTCCGTCCTAGCTCGCTCACCATGTCCGTCCTAGCTCGCTCATCCGTCCTAGCTCGCTCACCACGTCCGTCCTAGCTCGCTCATCCGTCTAGCTCGCCCGTCCGTCCTCAGCTCGCTCGCCACGTCCGTCCTAGCTCGCTCACCACGTTCGTCTAGCTCACTCACCACGTCCGTCCTAGCTCGCTCGCCACGTCCGTCCTAGCTCAGCTCGCCGTCCGTCCGTCCTAGCTCGCTCACCACGTCCGTCTAGCTCACTCACCACGTCCGTCCTAGCTCACTCGCCACGTCCGTCCTAGCTCACTCGCCACGTCCGTCCTAGCTCACTCGCCACGTCCGTCCTAGCTCGCTCGCCACGTCCGTCCTAGCGCGCTCACCACGTCCGTCCTAGCTCGCTCATCCGTCCTAGCTCGCTCACGTCCGTCCTAGCTCGCTCACCACGTTCGTCCTAGCTCGCTCACCACGTCCGTCCTAGCTCGCTCATCCGTCCTAGCTCGCTCGCAGCGTCCGTCCTAGCTCGCTCACCACGTTCGTCCTAGCTCGCTCACCACGTCCGTCCTAGCTCGCTCGCCACGTCCGTGCTAGCTCGTTCACCACGTCCGTCCTAGCTCGCTCGCCACGTCCGTCCTAGCTCACTCACCACGTCCGTCCTAGCTCGCTCATCCGTCCTAGCTCGCTCACCACGTCCGTCCTAGCTCGCTCATCCGTCCTAGCTCACTCACCACGTCCGTCCTAGCTCGCTCATCTGTCCTAGCTCGCTCACCACGTCCGTCCTAGCTCACTCACCACGTCCGTCCTAGCTCGCTCATCCGTCCTAGCTCGCTCATCCGTCCTAGCTCGCTCTCCACGTCCATCCTAGCTCGCTCACCACATCCGTCCTAGCTCGCTCACCACGTCCGTCCTAGCTCGCTCATCCGTCCTAGCTCACTCACCACGTCCGTCCTAGCTCGCTCATCCGTCCTAGCTCGCTCACCACGTCCGTCCTAGCTCGCTCATCCGTCCTAGTTCGCTCACCACGTCCATCCTAGCTCGCTCACCACATCCGTCCTAGCTCGCTCGCCACGTCCGTCCTAGCTCGCTCATCCGTCCTAGCTCGCTCGCCACGTCCATCCTAGCTCGCTCACCACGTCTGTCCTAGCTCACTCACCACGTCCGTCCTAGCTCGCTCGCCACGTCCGTCCCAGCTCGCTCACCACGTCCGTCCTAGCTCGCTCATCCGTCCTAGCTCGCCACGTCCGTCCTAGCTCGCTCATCCGTCCGAGCTCGCTCGCCACGTCCATCCTAGCTCGCTCACCACGTCTGTCCTAGCTCACTCACCACGTCCGTCCTAGCTCGCTCGCCACGTCCGTCCTAGCTCGCTCACCACGTCCATCCTAGCTCGCTCACCACGTCCGTCCTAGCTCGCTCACCACGTCCGTCCTAGCTCGCTCACCACGTCCGTCCTAGCTCGCTCACCACGTCCGTCCTAGCTCGCTCACCACGTCCGTCCTAGCTCGCTCGCCACGTCCGTCCTAGCTCGCTCATCTGTCCTAGCTCGCTCACCACGTCCGTCCTAGCTCACTCACCACGTCCGTCCTAGCTCGCTCATCCGTCCTAGCTCGCTCACCACGTCCGTCCTAGCTCGCTCATCCGTCCTAGCTCGCTCACCACGTCCATCCTAGCTCGCTCACCACATCCGTCCTAGCTCGCTCACCACGTCCGTCCTAGCTCGCTCATCCGTCCTAGCTCGCTCACCACGTCCATCCTAGCTCTCTCACCACATCCGTCCTAGCTCGCTCGCCACGTCCGTCCTAGCTCGCTCATCCGTCCTAGCTCGCTCGCCACGTCCATCCTAGCTCGCTCACCACGTCTGTCCTAGCTCACTCACCACGTCCGTCCTAGCTCGCTCGCCACGTCCGTCCTAGCTCGCTCACCACGTCCGTCCTAGCTCGCTCATCCGTCCTAGCTCGCCACGTCCGTCCTAGCTCGCTCATCCGTCCTAGCTCGCTCGCCACGTCCATCCTAGCTCGCTCACCACGTCTGTCCTAGCTCACTCACCACGTCCGTCCTAGCTCGCTCGCCACGTCCGTCCTAGCTCGCTCACCACGTCCGTCCTAGCTCGCTCATCCGTCATAGCTAGCTCACCACGTCCATCCTAGCTCGCTCACCACGTCCGTCCTAGCTCGCTCACCATGTCCGTCCTAGCTCGCTCATCCGTCCTAGCTCGCTCACCACGTCCGTCCTAGCTCGCTCATCCGTCGTAGCTCGCCACGTCCGTCCTAGCTCGCTCATCCGACCTAGCTCGCTCGCCACGTCCGTCCTAGCTCGCTCACCACGTCCGTCCTAGCTCGCTCACCACGTCCGTCCTAGCTCACTCACCACGTCCGTCCTAGCTCGCTCGCCACGTCCGTCCTAGCTCACTCGCCACGTCCGTCCTAGCGCGCTCACCACGTCCGTCCTAGCTCACTCACCACGTCCGTCCTAGCTCGCTCGCCACGTCCGTCCTAGCTCGCTCGCCACGTCCGTCCTAGCTCACTCGCCACGTCCGTCCTAGCTCGCTCGCCACGTCCGTCCTAGCTCGCTCACCACGTCCGTCCTAGCTCGCTCATCCGTCCTAGCTCGCTCACCACGTCCGTCCTAGCTCGCTCACCACGTCCGTCCTAGCTCGCTCACCACGTCCGTCCTAGCTCGCTCATCCGTCCTAGCTCGCTCGCAACGTCCGTCCTAGCTCGCTCACCACGTCCGTCCTAGCTCGCTCACCACGTCCGTCCTAGCTCGCTCGCCACGTCCGTCCTAGCTCGTTCACCACGTCCGTCCTAGCTCGCTCGCCACGTCCGTCCTAGCTCACTCACCACGTCCGTCCTAGCTCGCTCATCCGTCCTAGCTCGCTCACCACGTCCGTCCTAGCTCGCTCATCCGTCCTAGCTCACTCACCACGTCCGTCCTAGCTCGCTCATCTGTCCTAGCTCGCTCACCACGTCCGTCCTAGCTCACTCACCACGTCCGTCCTAGCTCGCTCATCCGTCCTAGCTCGCTCATCCGTCCTAGCTCGCTCTCCACGTCCATCCTAGCTCGCTCACCACATCCGTCCTAGCTCGCTCACCACGTCCGTCCTAGCTCGCTCATCCGTCCTAGCTCACTCACCACGTCCGTCCTAGCTCGCTCATCCGTCCTAGCTCGCTCACCACGTCCGTCCTAGCTCGCTCATCCGTCCTAGCTCGCTCACCACGTCCATCCTAGCTCGCTCACCACATCCGTCCTAGCTCGCTCGCCACGTCCGTCCTAGCTCGCTCATCCGTCCTAGCTCGCTCGCCACGTCCATCCTAGCTCGCTCACCACGTCTGTCCTAGCTCACTCACCACGTCCGTCCTAGCTCGCTCGCCACGTCCGTCCCAGCTCGCTCACCACGTCCGTCCTAGCTCGCTCATCCGTCCTAGCTCGCCACGTCCGTCCTAGCTCGCTCATCCGTCCGAGCTCGCTCGCCACGTCCATCCTAGCTCGCTCACCACGTCTGTCCTAGCTCACTCACCACGTCCGTCCTAGCTCGCTCGCCACGTCCGTCCTAGCTCGCTCGCCACGTCCGTCTAGCTCGCTCACCACGTCCGTCCTAGCTCGCTCACCACGTCCGTCCTAGCTCGCTCACCACGTCCGTCCTAGCTCGCTCACCACGTCCGTCCTAGCTCGCTCACCACGTCCGTCCTAGCTCGCTCGCCACGTCCGTCCTAGCTCACTCGCCACGTCCGTCCTAGCTCGCCACGTCCGTCCTAGCTCGCTCGCCACGTCCGTCCTAGCTCGCTCGCCACGTCCGTCCTAGCGCTCGCTCCCACGTCCGTCCTAGCTCGCTCGCCACGTCCGTCCTAGCTCGCTCACCACGTCCGTCCTAGCTCGCTCATCCGTCCTAGCTCGCTCACCACGTCCGTCCTAGCTCGCTCACCACGTCCATCCTAGCTCGCTCATCCGTCCTAGCTCGCTCACCACGTCCGTCCTAGCTCGCTCATCCGTCCTAGCTCGCCACGTCCGTCCTAGCTCGCTCATCCGTCCTAGCTCGCTCGCCACGTCCATCCTAGCTCGCTCACCACGTCTGTCCTAGCTCACTCACCACGTCCGTCCTAGCTCGCTCGCCACGTCCGTCCTAGCTCGCTCACCACGTCCGTCCTAGCTCGCTCATCCGTCCTAGCTCGCTCGCCACGTCCGTCCTAGCTCGCTCACCACGTCCGTCCTAGCTCGCTCGCCACGTCCGTCCTAGCTCGCTCGCCACGTCCGTCCTAGCTCGCTCGCCACGTCCGTCCTAGCTCGCTCGCCACGTCCGTCCTAGCTCGCTCACCACGTCCGTCCTAGCTCGCTCATCCGTCCTAGATCGCTCACCACGTCCGTCCTAGCTCGCTCATCTGTCCTAGCTCGCTCACCACGTCTGTCCTAGCTCACTCACCACGTCCGTCCTAGCTCGCTCATCCGTCCTAGCTCGCTCACCACGTCCGTCCTAGCTCGCTCATCCGTCCTAGCTCGCTCACCACGTCCATCCTAGCTCGCTCACCACATCCGTCCTAGCTCGCTCACCACGTCCGTCCTAGCTCGCTCATCCGTCCTAGCTCGCTCACCACGTCCATCCTAGCTCGCTCACCACATCCGTCCTAGCTCGCTCGCCACGTCCGTCCTAGCTCGCTCATCCGTCCTAGCTCGCTCGCCACGTCCATCCTAGCTCGCTCACCACGTCTGTCCTAGCTCACTCACCACGTCCGTCCTAGCTCACTCATCCGTCATAGCTAGCTCACCACGTCCATCCTAGCTCGCTCACCACGTCCGTCCTAGCTCGCTCACCATGTCCGTCCTAGCTCGCTCATCCGTCCTAGCTCGCTCACCACGTCCGTCCTAGCTCGCTCATCCGTCGTAGCTCGCCACGTCCGTCCTAGCTCGCTCATCCGTCCTAGCTCGCTCGCCACGTCCGTCCTAGCTCGCTCACCACGTCCGTCCTAGCTCGCTCACCACGTCCGTCCTAGCTCACTCACCACGTCCGTCCTAGCTCACTCGCCACGTCCGTCCTAGCTCGCTCGCCACGTCCGTCCTAGCGCGCTCACCACGTCCGTCCTAGCTCGCTCATCCGTCCTAGCTCGCTCGCCACGTCCGTCCTAGCTCGCTCACCACGTTCGTCCTAGCTCGCTCATCCGTCCTAGATCACTCACCACGTCCGTCCTAGCTCGCTCATCTGTCCTAGCTCGCTCACCACGTCCGTCCTAGCTCGCTCATCCGTCCTAGATCACTCACCACGTCCGTCCTAGCTCGCTCATCTGTCCTAGCTCGCTCACCACGTCCGTCCTAGCTCACTCACCACGTCCGTCCTAGCTCGCTCATCCGTCCTAGCTCGCTCACCACGTCCGTCCTAGCTCGCTCATCCGTCCTAGCTCGCTCACCACGTCCATCCTAGCTCGCTCACCACATCCGTCCTAGCTCGCTCACCACGTCCGTCCTAGCTCGCTCATCCGTCCTGGCTCGCTCACCACGTCCATCCTAGCTCGCTCACCACATCCGTCCTAGCTCGCTCGCCACGTCCGTCCTAGCTCGCTCATCCGTCCTAGCTCGCTCGCCACGTCCATCCTAGCTCGCTCACCACGTCTGTCCTAGCTCGCTCACCACGTCCGTCCTAGCTCGCTCGCCACGTCCGTCCTAGCTCGCTCACCACGTCCGTCCTAGCTCGCTCATCCGTCCTAGCTCGCCACGTCCGTCCTAGCTCGCTCATCCGTCCTAGCTCGCTCGCCACGTCCATCCTAGCTCGCTCACCACGTCTGTCCTAGCTCACTCACCACGTCCGTCCTAGCTCGCTCGCCACGTCCGTCCTAGCTCGCTCACCACGTCCGTCCTAGCTCGCTCATCCGTCATAGCTAACTCACCACGTCCATCCTAGCTCGCTCACCACGTCCGTCCTAGCTCGCTCATCCGTCGTAGCTCGCCACATCCGTCCTAGCTCGCTCATCCGACCTAGCTCGCTCGCCACGTCCGTCCTAGCTCGCTCACCACGTCCATCCTAGCTCGCTCACCACATCCGTCCTAGCTCGCTCGCCACGTCCGTCCTAGCTCGCTCATCCGTCCTAGCTCGCTCGCCACGTCCATCCTAGCTCGCTCACCACGTCTGTCCTAGCTCACTCACCACGTCCGTCCTAGCTCGCTCATCCGTCATAGCTAGCTCACCACGTCCATCCTAGCTCGCTCACCACGTCCGTCCTAGCTCGCTCACCATGTCCGTCCTAGCTCGCTCATCCGTCCTAGCTCGCTCGCCACGTCCGTCCTAGCTCGCTCATCCGTCCTAGCTCGCTCGCCACGTCCGTCCTAGCTCGCTCACCACGTTCGTCCTAGCTCGCTCATCCGTCCTAGATCACTCACCACGTCCGTCCTAGCTCGCTCATCTGTCCTAGCTCGCTCACCACGTCCGTCCTAGCTCGCTCATCCGTCCTAGATCACTCACCACGTCCGTCCTAGCTCGCTCATCTGTCCTAGCTCGCTCACCACGTCCGTCCTAGCTCACTCACCACGTCCGTCCTAGCTCGCTCACCCGTCTAGCTCGCTCACCACGTCCGTCCTAGCTCGCTCATCCGTCCTAGCTCGCTCACCACGTCCATCCTAGCTCGCTCACCACATCCGTCCTAGCTCGCTCACCACGTCCGTCCTAGCTCGCTCATCCGTCCTAGCTCGCTCACCACGTCCGTCCTAGCTCGCTCATCCGTCTAGCTCGCTCACCACGTCCATCCTAGCTCGCTCACCACATCCGTCCTAGCTCGCTCGCCACGTCCGTCTAGCTCGCTCATCCGTCCTAGCTCGCTCGCCACGTCCATCCTAGCTCGCTCACGTCTGTCCTAGCTCGCTCACCACGTCCGTCCTAGCTCGCTCGCCACGTCCGTCCTAGCTCGCTCACCACGCGTCCGTCCTAGCTCGCTCATCCGTCCTAGCTAACTCACCACGTCCATCTAGCTCGCTCACCACGTCCGTCCTAGCTCGCTCACCACGTCCGTCCTAGCTCGCTCATCCGTCCTAGCTCGCTCACCACGTCCGTCCTAGCTCGCTCATCCGTCGTAGCTCGCCACATCCGTCCTAGCTCGCTCGCCACGTCCGTCCTAGCTCGCTCACCACGTCCGTCCTAGCTCGCTCACCACGTCCGTCCTAGCTCGCTCGCCACGTCCGTCCTAGCTCGCTCACCCGTCCCTAGCTCGCTCATCCGTCCTAGCTCGCCACGTCCGTCCTAGCTCGCTCACCACGTCTGTCCTAGCTCACTCACCACGTCCGTCCTCCTCGCTCATCCGTCCGCTAGCTCACCCGTCCATCTAGCTCGCTCACCACGTCCGTCCTAGCTCGCTCACCATGTCCGTCCTAGCTCGCTCATCCGTCCTAGCTCGCTCACCACGTCCGTCCTAGCTCGCTCACCTAAGCTCGCTCATCACGTCTTCGCTCGCCACGTCCGTCCTAGCTCGCTCATCCGACCTAGCTCTCGCTCGCCACGTCCGTCCTAGCTCGCTCACCACGTCCGTCCTAGCTCTCTCACCACGTCCGTCCTAGCTCACTCGCCCGTCCGTCACGCTCGCTCGCCACGTCCGTCCTAGCTCGCTCGCCACGTCCGTCCTAGCTCGCTCGCCCGTCCGTCTAGCTCGCCACGTCCGTCCTAGCTCGCCACATCCGTCCTAGCTCTAGCTCGCTCACGTCCGTCCTAGCTCGCTCATCCGTCCTAGCTCGCTCACCACGTCCGTCTAGCTCGCTCACCACGTCCGTCTAGCTCGCTCACCATCCGTCCTAGCTCGCTCACCACGTCCGTCCTAGCTCGCTCACGTCCGTCCTAGCTCGCTCGCCACTTCCGTCCTAGCTCACTCACCACGTCCGTCCTAGCTCGCTCATCCGTCCTAGCTCGCTCACCACGTCCGTCCTAGCTCGCTCACCACGTCCGTCCTAGCTCTCGCTCATCCGTCCTAGCTCGCTCACCACGTCCGTCCTAGCTCGCTCGCTCATCCGTCTAGATCTAGCTCGCTCACCACGTCCGTCTAGCTCACTCACCACGTCCGTCCTAGCTCGCTCATCCGTCCTAGCTCGCTCACCACGTCCGTCCTAGCTCGCTCATCCGTCCTAGCTCGCTCACCACGTCCCATCTAGCTCGCTCACCACGTCCGTCCTAGCTCGCTCACCACGTCCGTCCTAGCTCGCTCACGTCCGTCTAGCTCGCTCATCCGTCCTAGCTCGCTCGCCACGTCCGTCCTAGCTCGCTCACCACGTCCGTCTAGCTCGCTCATCCGTCCTAGATCACTCACCACGTCCGTCCTAGCTCGCTCATCCGTCCTAGCTCGCTCACCACGTCCGTCCTAGCTCGCTCATCCGTCCGTAGCTCACCACGTCCGTCCTAGCTCGCTCATCCGTCCTAGCTCGCTCACCACGTCCGTCCTAGCTCACTCACCACGTCCGTCCTAGCTCGCTCATCCGTCCTAGCTCGCTCACCACGTCCGTCCTAGCTCGCTCATCCGTCCTAGCTCGCTCACCACGTCCGTCCTAGCTCGCTCATCCGTCCTAGCTCGCTCACCACGTCCGTCCTAGCTCGCTCATCCGTCCTAGCTCGCTCACCACGTCCATCCTAGCTCGCTCACCACATCCGTCCTAGCTCGCTCACCACGTCCGTCCTAGCTCGCTCATCCGTCCTAGCTCGCTCACCACGTCCATCCGTCTAGCTCGCTCACCACGTCGTCCTAGCTCACTCACCACGTCCGTCCTAGCTGAAAGCTCGCTCGCCACGTCCGTCCTAGCTCGCTCGCTCACCCACGTCCGCTCCTAGCTCGCTCATCCGTCCAGCTCCGTCCCCACGTCCGTCCTAGCTCGCTCATCCGTCTAGCTCACTCAGCTCGCTCGCCACGTCCATCTAGCTTTCGCTCAGCTCGCTCACCACGTCTGTCCTAGCTCACCACGTCCGTCCTAGCTCGCTCGCCACGTCCGTCCTAGCTCGCTCACGTCCGTCTAGCTCGCTCACGTCCGTCTAGCTCGCTCATCCGTCCATCCTAGCTCGCTCACCACGTCCGTCCTAGCTCGCTCACCACGTCCGTCCTAGCTCGCTCATCCGTCCACGCTCGCTCACCACGTCCGTCCTAGCTCGCTCATCCGTCCTAGCTCGCTCCGTCGCTACCTAGCTCGCTCACCACTCGTCCGTCGTCCTAGCTCGCTCGCCGTCCGTCTAAGCTCGCTCTCGTCCTAGTCCTCAGCTCGCTCGCTCACCGTCCGTCCTAGCTCGCTCACCCGTCCGTCTAGCTCGCTCGCCACGTCCGTCCTAGCTCGCTCATCCGTCCTAGCTCGCTCACCACGTCCGTCCTAGCTCGCTCATCCGTCCCTAGCTAGCTCGCCACGTCCGTCTGGCTCGCTCATCCGAAAGCTCGCTCACCACGTCCGTCTAGCTCGCTCACCACGTCCGTCCTAGCTCGCTCGCCCCGTCCGTCCTCACCACGCTCGCTCGCCACGTCCGTCCAACAGCTCGCTCACCACTCCGTCCTCACTCACCACGTCCGTCCTAGCTCGCTCATCCGTCCTAGCTCGCTCACCACGTCCGTCCTAGCTCGCTCATCCGTCTAGCTCAGCTCACCACGTCCGTCCCTCGCTCAGCGTCCGTCCCTAGCTCGCTCATCCTCACCACCACGTCCGTCCTAGCTCACCGCTCATCCGTCCTAGCTCACTCGCCCGTCCGTCCTAGCTCGCTCATCTGTCCTAGCTCGCTCACCACGTCCGTCCTAGCTCACCACGTCACCACGCTCATCCGTCCCTGGCTCGCTCACCACGTCCGTCCTAGCTCGCTCACCACGTCCTCTAAGCTCGCTCACCCCGTCCATCCGTCTCACCACGCTAGCGCTCACCACATCCGTCCTAGCTCACCACGTCCGTCTAGCTCGCTCATCCGTCCGCTCCTAGCTCAGCTCGCCACGTCCGTCCTAGCTCACTCACCACGTCCGTCCTAGCTCGCTCATCCTCGTAGCTCGCCACGTCCGTCCTAGCTCGCTCATCCGACCCATCCGTCCGTCCTAGCTCGCTCACCACGTCCGTCCTAGCTCGCTCACGTCCGTCCTAGCTCGCTCACCACGTCCGTCCTAGCTCGTCCGTCTAGCTCGCTCACCACGTCCCCTAGCTCGCTCGCCATCCGTCTAGCTCGCTCACTCGCTCACACGTCCGTCTAGCACGTCCGTCCTAGCTCGCTCATCCGTCCCTAGCTCGCTCACCCTAGTCCGTCTCAGCTCGCTCATCCGTCCTAGCTCGCTCACCACGTGATCCTAGCTCGCTCCACGTCCGTCCTAGCTCGCTCACCACGTCCGTCCTAGCTCGCTCATCCGTCGCTCACCACGTCCGTCCTAGCTCGTCCGTCCTAGCTCGCTCACGTCCGTCCTAGCTCGCTCACCACGTCCGTCTAGCTCGCTCATCCGTCACAGCTAGCTCACCACGTCCTAGTCCTCACCACGTCCGCTCGCTCACCATCCGTCCTAGCTCGCTCAGCTCGCTCGCCACGTCCGTCCTAGCTCACTCACCACGTCGCTCATCCGTCCTAGCTCGCTCACCACGTCCGTCCTAGCTCGCTCATCCGTCCTTTCAACGCTCACCACGTCCGTCCTAGCTCGCTCACCATCCCGTCCTCCAGCTAGCTCAGCTCGCCACGTCCGTCCCTAGCTCGCTCATCCGTCCGTCCTAGCTCGCTCACCACGTCCGTCCTAGCTCGCTCATCCGCTCGCTCACCACGTCCGTCCTAGCTCGCAGCAGCTCATCGTCCATCCTAGCTCGCTCACACACGTCCGTCCTAGCTCGCTCACCACGCTCCGTCCGTCCTAGCTCGCTCATCCGTCCTAGCTCGCCCCGTCGTCCTATCTGTCCCTCGCTCACCACGTCCGTCCTAGCTCGCTCACCAGCTCGTCCATCGTCCTAGCTCGCTCACCACATCCGTAGCTCGCTCATCTGTCCTAGCTCGCTCACCACGTCCGCTCGCTCATCCGTCCCAGCTCGCTCATCCGTCCTAGCTCGCTCATCCGTCCTAGCTCGCTCACCACGTCCGTCCTAGCTCGCTCACCACGTCCGTCTAGCTCGCTCACCACCACGTCCGTCCTAGCTCGCTCACCACATCCGTCCTAGCTCGCTCACCACGTCCGTCCTAGCTCGCTCATCCGTCCTAGCTCGCTCGCCCGTCCGTCCTAGCCACGTCCGCTCATCCGTCCTAGCTCCGCTCACGTCCATCTAGCTCGCTCACCACGTCCGTCTAGCTCGCTCACCACGTCCGTCCTAGCTCGCTCATCCGTCCCCTAGCTCGCTCACCACGTCCGTCTAGCTCGCTCACCACGTCCGTCCTAGCTCGCTCACCACGTCCGTCTAGCTCGCTCGCTCAGCTCCACGTCCGTCCTAGCTCGCTCGCCACGTCCGTCCCTAGCTCGCTCACCACGTCCGTCCGCTCATCCGTCCTAGCTCACTCACGTCCACGTCCGTCCTAGCTCGCTCACCATGTCCGTCCTAGCTCGCTCGATCCGTCCTAGCTCGTCCGTCCCTAGCTCGCTCGCCACGTCCGTCCTAGCTCGCTCATCCGTCCTAGCTCGCTCACCACGTCCGTCTAGCTCGCTCACCTAGCTCGCTCACCACGTCCCTAGCTCGCTCACCACGTCCGTCCTAGCTCGCTCATCCGTCCTAGCTCGCTCAGACACGTCCATCCGCTCGCTCACCTGAAAGTCCGTCTAGCTCGCACCACGTCCGTCTAGCTCGCTCATCCGTCCTAGCTCGCTCACCACGTCCATCCTAGCTCGCTCACCAGTCGTCTGTCCTAGCTCGCTCACCACGTCCGTCCTAGCTGAAAGCTCGCTCATCCGTCCTAGCTCGCTCACCACGTCCGTCCTAGCTCGCTCATCCGTCAGCAGAAAGCTCGCCACGTCCGTCCTAGCTCGCTCATCCGACCTAGCTCGCTCACCACGTCCGTCCTAGCTCGCTCGCCAGCTCACTCCGTCCGTCCTACAGCTCGCCACGTCCGTCAGCTCGCTCACCACGTCCGTCTAGCTCGCTCACAGCTGAAAGTCAGACACGTCCGTCCCTAGCTCGCTCATCGTCCGTCCTAGCTCGCTCACCATGTCCGTCCTAGCTCGCTCACGTCCGTCACCACTGTCCTAGCTCGCTCATCCGCTAGCTCGACACTGATGTCACCAACGTCCAACAGCTCGCTCCCAGTCCGTCTAGCTCACCACGTCCGTTTCCAACAGCTCGTCCGTCCTAGCTGGCTCACCACGTCCGTCCTAGCTGAAAGTCAGCTCTCACGTCCGTCCTAGCTCGCAGAATCCGTCCTAGCTCACTGACGTCCATCCTAAGCTCACGCTCACCACATCCGTCCTAGAAAGCTCACCACGTCCAACAGCAGAAAGTCGTCCTAGCTCGCTCTGAACGTCACTGATGTGGCTCACCACGTCCAACAGCTGAAAGCTCATGTCCGTTTCCTAGCAGCTGAACGTCAGACACTGATGTCCTTTCCCTCGCTGAAAGTCAGACACTGATGTGGTTTCCAACAGCTGAAAGTCAGACACTGATGTGGTTTCCAACAGCAGAAAGTCAGACACTGATGTGGTTTCCCAACAGCTGAAAGTCAGACACTGATGTGGTTTCCCAACAGCTGAAAGTCAGACACTGATGTGGTTTCCCAACAGCAGAAAGTCAGACACTGATGTGGTTTCCCAACAGCTGAAAGTCAGACACTGATGTGGTTTCCCAACAGCAGAAAGTCAGACACTGATGTGGTTTCCCAACAGCAGAAAGTCAGACACTGATGTGGTTTCCAACAGCTGAAAGTCAGACACTGATGTGGTTTCCCAACAGCAGAAAGTCAGACACTGATGTGGTTTCCCAACAGCTGAAAGTCAGACACTGATGTGGTTTCCAACAGCTGAAAGTCAGACACTGATGTGGTTTCCCAACAGCTGAAAGTCAGACACTGATGTGGTTTCCCAACAGCTGAAAGTCAGACACTGATGTGGTTTCCCAACAGCAGAAAGTCAGACACTGATGTGGTTTCCCAACAGCTGAAAGTCAGACACTGATGTGGTTTCCCAACAGCTGAAAGTCAGACACTGATGTGGTTTCCAACAGCTGAAAGTCAGACACTGATGTGGTTTCCCAACAGCTGAAAGTCAGACACTGATGTGGTTTCCCAACAGCTGAAAGTCAGACACTGATGTGGTTTCCCAACAGCTGAAAGTCAGACACTGATGTGGTTTCCCAACAGCTGAAAGTCAGACACTGATGTGGTTTCCCAACAGCTGAAAGTCAGACACTGATGTGGTTTCCCAACAGCTGAAAGTCAGACACTGATGTGGTTTCCCAACAGCTGAAAGTCAGACACTGATGTGGTTTCCCAACAGCTGAAAGTCAGACACTGATGTGGTTTCCCAACAGCAGAAAGTCAGACACTGATGTGGTTTCCCAACAGCTGAAAGTCTGAGGTTTCCCAACAGCTGAAAGTCAGACACTGATGTTTCCCAACAGCTGAAAGTCAGACACTGATGTGGTTTCCCAACAGCTGAAAGTCAGACACTGATGTGGTTTCCCAACAGCTGAAAGTCAGACACTGATGTGGTTTCCCAACAGCTGAAAGTCAGACACTGATGTGGTTTCCCAACAGCTGAAAGTCAGACACTGATGTGGTTTCCCAACAGCTGAAAGTCAGACACTGATGTGGTTTCCCAACAGCTGAAAGTCAGACACTGATGTGGTTTCCCAACAGCTGAAAGTCAGACACTGATGTGGTTTCCAACAGCTGAAAGTCAGACACTGATGTGGTTTCCAACAGCTGAAAGTCAGACACTGATGTGGTTTCCCAACAGCTGAAAGTCAGACACTGATGTGGTTTCCCAACAGCTGAAAGTCAGACACTGATGTGGTTTCCCAACAGCTGAAAGTCAGACACTGATGTGGTTTCCCAACAGCAGAAAGTCAGACACTGATGTGGTTTCCCAACAGCTGAAAGTCAGACACTGATGTGGTTTCCCAACAGCTGAAAGTCAGACACTGATGTGGTTTCCAACAGCAGAAAGTCAGACACTGATGTGGTTTCCCAACAGCAGAAAGTCAGACACTGATGTGGTTTCCAACAGCTGAAAGTCAGACACTGATGTGGTTTCCCAACAGCTGAAAGTCAGACACTGATGTGGTTTCCCAACAGCTGAAAGTCAGACACTGATGTGGTTTCCCAACAGCTGAAAGTCAGACACTGATGTGGTTTCAACCAGAAAGTCAACTGAAAGTCAGACACTGATGTGGTTTCCCAACAGCTGAAAGTCAGACACTGATGTGGTTTCCCAACAGCTGAAAGTCAGACACTGATGTGGTTTCCAGACACAGTTGAAAGTCAGACACTGATGTGGTTTCCAACAGCTGAAAGTCAGACACTGATGTGGTTTCCCAACAGCAGAAAGTCAGACACTGATGTGGTTTCCAACAGCTGAAAGTCAGACACTGATGTGGTTTCCAACAGCTGAAAGTCAGACACTGATGTGGTTTCCCAACAGCAGAAAGTCAGACACTGATGGTTTCCTAACAGCTGAAAGTCAGACACTGATGTGGTTTCCAACAGCTGAAAGTCAGACACTGATGTGGTTTCCAACAGCTGAAAGTCAGACACTGATGTGGTTTCCCAACAGCAGAAAGTCAGACACTGATGTGGTTTCCCAACAGCTGAAAGTCAGACACTGATGTGGTTTCCAACAGCAGAAAGTCAGACACTGATGTGGTTTCCAACAGCTGAAAGTCAGACACTGATGTGGTTTCCCAACAGCTGAAAGTCAGACACTGATGTGGTTTCCAACAGCCAACAGCTGAAAGTCAGACACTGATGTGGTTTCCTAACAGCTGAAAGTCAGACACTGATGTGTTTTCAACAGCAGAAAGTCAGACACTGATGTGGTTTCCCAACAGCAGAAAGTCAGACACTGATGTGGTTTCCTAACAGCAGAAAGTCAGACACTGATGTGGTTTCCCAACAGCAGAAAGTCAGACACTGATGTGGTTTCCCAACAGCTGAAAGTCAGACACTGATGTGGTTTCCAACAGCAGAAAGTCAGACACTGATGTGGTTTCCCAACAGCTGAAAGTCAGACACTGATGTGGTTTCCAACAGCTGAAAGTCAGACACTGATGTGGTTTCAACAGCTGAAAGTCAGACACTGATGTGGTTTCCAACAGCTGAAAGTCAGACACTGATGTGGTTTCCCAACAGCTGAAAGTCAGACACTGATGTGGTTTCCCAACAGCAACAGCAGAAAGTCAGACACTGATGTGGTTTCCAACAGCTGAAAGTCAGACACTGATGTGGTTTCCCAACAGCTGAAAGTCAGACACTGATGTGGTTTCCCAACAGCAGAAAGTCAGACACTGATGTGGTTTCCCAACAGCTGAAAGTCAGACACTGATGTGGTTTCCCAACAGCTGAAAGTCAGACACTGATGTGGTTTCCCAACAGCTGAAAGTCAGACACTGATGTGGTTTCCTAACAGCAGAAAGTCAGACACTGATGTGGTTTCCCAACAGCTGAAAGTCAGACACTGATGTGGTTTCCCAACAGCTGAAAGTCAGACACTGATGTGGTTTCCCAACAGCTGAAAGTCAGACACTGATGTGGTTTCCCAACAGCTGAAAGTCAGACACTGATGTGGTTTCCCAACAGCTGAAAGTCAGACACTGATGTGGTTTCCAACAGCTGAAAGTCAGACACAGCAGCTGAAAGTCAGACACTGATGTGGTTTCCCAACAGCAGAAAGTCAGACACTGATGTGGTTTCCCAACAGCTGAAAGTCAGACACTGATGTGGTTTCCCAACAGCTGAAAGTCAGACACTGATGTGGTTTCCCAACAGCTGAAAGTCAGAACAGTTTCCTGAAAGTCAGACACAGACACAGAAAGTGACTGTGGTTTCCCAACAGCTGAAAGTCAGACACTGATGTGGTTTCCAACAGCTGAAAGTCAGACACTGATGTGGTTTCCCAACAGCTGAAAGTCAGACACTGATGTGGTTTCCCAACAGCTGAAAGTCAGACACTGATGTGGTTTCCAACAGCAGAAAGTCAGACACTGATGGTTTCCAACAGCTGAAAGTCAGACACTGATGTGGTTTCCCAACAGCTGAAAGTCAGACACTGATGTGGTTTCCCAACAGCTGAAAGTCAGACACTGATGATGTGGTTTCCCAACAGCTGAAAGTCAGACACTGATGTGGTTTCCCAACAGCTGAAAGTCAGACACTGATGTGGTTTCCCAACAGCTGAAAGTCAGACACTGATGTGGTTGAAAGTCAGACACCCAACAGCTGAAAGTCAGACACTGATGTGGTTTCCCAACAGCAGAAAGTCAGACACTGATGTGGTTTCCCAACAGCTGAAAGTCAGACACTGATGTGGTTTCCCAACAGCTGAAAGTCAGACACTGATGTGGTTTCCAACAGCAGAAAGTCAGACACTGATGTGGTTTCAACAGCAACAGCAGAAAGTCAGACACTGATGTGGTTTCCCAACAGCTGAAAGTCAGACACTGATGTGGTTTCCCAACAGCTGAAAGTCAGACACTGATGTGGTTTCCCAACAGCTGAAAGTCAGACACTGATGTGGTTTCCCAACAGCTGAAAGTCAGACACTGATGTGGTTTCCAACAGCAGAAAGTCAGACACTGATGTGGTTTCCCAACAGCTGAAAGTCAGACACTGATGTGGTTTCCCAACAGCTGAAAGTCAGACACTGATGTGGTTTCCCAACAGCAGAAAGTCAGACACTGATGTGGTTTCCCAACAGCTGAAAGTCAGACACTGATGTGGTTTCCCAACAGCAGAAAGTCAGACACTGATGTGGTTTCCCAACAGCTGAAAGTCAGACACTGATGTGGTTTCCCAACAGCTGAAAGTCAGACACTGATGTGGTTTCCCAACAGCAGAAAGTCAGACACTGATGTGGTTTCCCAACAGCTGAAAGTCAGACACTGATGTGGTTTCCCAACAGCTGAAAGTCAGACACTGATGTGGTTTCCCAACAGCAGAAAGTCAGACACTGATGTGGTTTCCTGAAAAGTCAACAGCAGAAAGTCAGACACTGATGTGGTTTCCCAACAGCTGAAAGTCAGACACTGATGTGGTTTCCCAACAGCTGAAAGTCAGACACTGATGTGGTTTCCAACAGCAGAAAGTCAGACACTGATGTGGTTTCCCAACAGCTGAAAGTCAGACACTGATGTGGTTTCCCAACAGCTGAAAGTCAGACAAGTTTTCAGACAGACTGATGTGGTTTCCCAACAGCTGAAAGTCAGACACTGATGTGGTTTCCCAACAGCAGAAAGTCAGACACTGATGTGGTTTCCCAACAGCTGAAAGTCAGACACTGATGTGGTTTCCCAACAGCAGAAAGTCAGACACTGATGTGGTTTCCAACAGCTGAAAGTCAGACACTGATGTGGTTTCCCAACAGCTGAAAGTCAGACACTGATGTGGTTTCCCAACAGCTGAAAGTCAGACACTGATGTGGTTTCCCAACAGCTGAAAGTCAGACACTGATGTGGTTTCCCAACAGCTGAAAGTCAGACACTGATGTGGTTTCCCAACAGCAGAAAGTCAGACACTGATGTGGTTTCCCAACAGCAGAAAGTCAGACACTGATGTGGCTGAAAGTCAGACACTGATGTGGTTTCCCAACAGCTGAAAGTCAGACACTGATGTGGTTTCCCAACAGCTGAAAGTCAGACACTGATGTGGTTTCCCAACAGCTGAAAGTCAGACACTGATGTGGTTTCCAACAGCTGAAAGTCAGACACTGATGTGGTTTCCCAACAGCAGAAAGTCAGACACTGATGTGGTTTCCCAACAGCTGAAAGTCAGACACTGATGTGGTTTCCCAACAGCAGAAAGTCAGACACTGATGTGGTTTCCCAACAGCTGAAAGTCAGACACTGATGTGGTTTCCCAACAGCAGAAAGTCAGACACTGATGTGGTTTCCCAACAGCTGAAAGTCAGACACTGATGTGGTTTCCCAACAGCTGAAAGTCAGACACTGATGTGTTTCCAACAGCTGAAAGTCAGACACCAACAGCTGAAAGTCAGACACTGATGTGGTTTCCCAACAGCTGAAAGTCAGACACTGATGTGGTTTCCCAACAGCTGAAAGTCAGACACTGATGTGGTTTCCCAACAGCTGAAAGTCAGACACTGATGTGGTTTCCAACAGCAGAAAGTCAGACACTGATGTGGTTTCCCAACAGCTGAAAGTCAGACACTGATGTGGTTTCCCAACAGCTGAAAGTCAGACACTGATGTGGTTTCCAACAGCTGAAAGTCAGACACTGATGTGGTTTCCCAACAGCAGAAAGTCAGACACTGATGTGGTTTTCAGACACTGATGTGGTTTCCAACAGCTGAAAGTCAGACACTGATGTGGTTTCCCAACAGCTGAAAGTCAGACACTGATGTGGTTTCCCAACAGCAGAAAGTCAGACACTGATGTGGTTTCCCAACAGCAGAAAGTCAGACACTGATGTGGTTTCCCAACAGCAGAAAGTCAGACACTGATGTGGTTTCCCAACAGCTGAAAGTCAGACACTGATGTGGTTTCCCAACAGCTGAAAGTCAGACACTGATGTGGTTTCCCAACAGCAGAAAGTCAGACACCCAACAGCTGAAAGTCAGACACTGATGTGGTTTCCCAACAGCTGAAAGTCAGACACTGATGTGGTTTCCAACAGCTGAAAGTCAGACACTGATGTGGTTTCCCAACAGCTGAAAGTCAGACACTGATGTGGTTTCCCAACAGCTGAAAGTCAGACACTGATGTGGTTTCCCAACAGCTGAAAGTCAGACACTGATGTGGTTTCCCAACAGCAGAAAGTCAGACACTGATGTGGTTTCCCAACAGCTGAAAGTCAGACACTGATGTGGTTTCCAACAGCTGAAAGTCAGACACTGATGTGGTTTCCCAACAGCTGAAAGTCAGACACTGATGTGGTTTCCCAACCCAACAGCTGAAAGTCAGACACTGATGTGGTTTCCCAACAGCTGAAAGTCAGACACTGATGTGGTTTCCCAACAGCTGAAAGTCAGACACTGATGTGGTTTCCCAACAGCTGAAAGTCAGACACTGATGTGGTTTCCCAACAGCTGAAAGTCAGACACTGATGTGGTTTCCCAACAGCTGAAAGAAAGTCAGACACTGATGTGGTTTCCCAACAGCTGAAAGTCAGACACTGATGTGGTTTCCAACAGCAGAAAGTCAGACACTGATGTGGTTTCCCAACAGCTGAAAGTCAGACACTGATGTGGTTTCCCAACAGCTGAAAGTCAGACACTGATGTGGTTTCCCCAACAGCAGAAAGTCAGACACTGATGTGGTTCCCAACAGCTGAAAGTCAGACACTGATGTGGTTTCCCAACAGCTGAAAGTCAGACACTGATGTGGTTTCAACAGCAGAAAGTCAGACACTGATGTGGTTTCCCAACAGCTGAAAGTCAGACACTGATGTGGTTTCCCAACAGCTGAAAGTCAGACACTGATGTGGTTTCCCAACAGCTGAAAGTCAGACACTGATGTGGTTTCCAGCTGAAAGTCAGACACAGTTTGAAAGTCAGACACTGATGTGGTTTCCCAACAGCTGAAAGTCAGACACTGATGGTTTCCCAACAGCAGAAAGTCAGACACTGATGTGGTTTCCCAACAGCAGAAAGTCAGACACTGATGTGGTTTCCCAACAGCTGAAAAGTCAGACACTGATGTGGTTTCCCAACAGCTGAAAGTCAGACACTGATGTGGTTTCCCAACAGCTGAAAGTCAGACACTGATGTGGTTTCCCAACAGCTGAAAGTCAGACACTGATGTGGTTCCCAACAGCTGAAAGTCAGACACTGATGTGGTTTCCCAACAGCTGAAAGTCAGACACTGATGTGGTTTCCCAACAGCTGAAAGTCAGACACTGATGTGGTTTCCCAACAGCTGAAAGTCAGACACTGATGTGGTTTCCAACAGCAGAAAGTCAGACACTGATGTGGTTTCCCAACAGCTGAAAGTCAGACACTGATGTGGTTTCCAACAGCAGAAAGTCAGACACTGATGTGGTTTCCCAACAGCAGAAAGTCAGACACTGATGTGGTTTCCCAGAAAAACAGCTGAAAGTCAGACACTGATGTGGTTTCCCAACAGCTGAAAGTCAGACACTGATGTGGTTTCCCAACAGCTGAAAGTCAGACACTGATGTGGTTTCCCAACAGCTGAAAGTCAGACACTGATGTGGTTTCCCAACAGCTGAAAGTCAGACACTGATGTGGTTTCCAACAGACACAGAAAGTCAGACACTGATGTGGTTTCCCAACAGCAGAAAGTCAGACACTGATGTGGTTTCCAACAGCAGAAAGTCAGACACTGATGTGGTTTCCCAACAGCTGAAAGTCAGTTTCCAACACTGATGTGGTTTCCCAACAGCTGAAAGTCAGAACTGATGTGGTTTCAACAGCTCAGACACTGATGTGGTTTCCCAACAGCTGAAAGTCAGACACTGATGTGGTTTCCCAACAGCTGAAAGTCAGACACTGATGTGGTTTCCCAACAGCTGAAAGTCAGACACTGATGTGGTTTCCCAACAGCTGAAAGTCAGACACTGATGTGGTTTCCAACAGCAGAAAGTCAGACACTGATGTGGTTTCCAACAGCTGAAAGTCAGACACTGATGTGGTTTCCCAACAGCTGAAAGTCAGACACTGATGTGGTTTCCCAACAGCAGAAAGTCAGACACTGATGTGGTTTCCCAACAGCTGAAAGTCAGACACTGATGTGGTTTCCCAACAGCTGAAAGTCAGACACTGATGTGGTTTCCCAACAGCTGAAAGTCAGACACTGATGTGGTTTCCCAACAGCAGAAAGTCAGACACTGATGTGGTTTCCAACAGCTGAAAGTCAGACACTGATGTGGTTTCCCAACAGCTGATGTTTTGAAAGTCAGACACTGATGTGGTTTCCCAACAGCTGAAAGTCAGACACTGATGTGGTTTCCCAACAGCAGAAAGTCAGACACTGATGTGGTTTGAAAGTCAGACACTGATGTGGTTTCCCAACAGCTGAAAGTCAGACACTGATGTGGTTTCCCAACAGCTGAAAGTCAGACACTGATGTGGTTTCCCAACAGCTGAAAGTCAGACACTGATGTGGTTTCCCAACAGCTGAAAGTCAGACACTGATGTGGTTTCCCAACAGCTGAAAGTCAGACAGTTTCCCAACAGCAGAAAGTCAGACACTGATGGTTTCCCAACAGCTGAAAGTCAGACACTGATGTGGTTTCCCAACAGAAAGTCAGACACTGATGTGGTTTCCCAACAGCAGAAAGTCAGACACTGATGTGGTTTCCCAACAGCTGAAAGTCAGACACTGATGTGGTTTCCCAACAGCTGAAAGTCAGACACTGATGTGGTTTCCCAACAGCTGAAAGTCAGACACTGATGTGGTTTCCCAACAGCTGAAAGTCAGACACTGATGTGGTTTCCCAACAGCTGAAAGTCAGACACTGATGTGGTTTCCCAACAGCTGAAAGTCAGACACTGATGTGGTTTCCCAACAGCTGAAAGTCAGACACTGATGTGGTTTCCCAACAGCTGAAAGTCAGACACTGATGTGGTTTCCCAACAGCTGAAAGTCAGACACTGATGTGGTTTCCCAACAGCTGAAAGTCAGACACTGAGCAGCTGAAAGTCAGACACTGATGTGGTTTCCCAACAGCTGAAAGTCAGACACTGATGTGGTTTCCCAACAGCAGAAAGTCAGACACTGATGTGGTTTCCCAACAGCTGAAAGTCAGACACTGATGTGGTTTCCCAACAGCTGAAAGTCAGACACTGATGTGGTTTCCCAACAGCTGAAAGTCAGACACTGAGTTTGAAAGTCAGACACTGATGTGGTTTCCCAACAGCTGAAAGTCAGACACTGATGTGGTTTCCCAACAGCTGAAAGTCAGACACTGATGTGGTTTCCCAACAGCTGAAAGTCAGACACTGATGTGGTTTCCCAACAGCTGAAAGTCAGACACTGATGTGGTTTCCCAACAGCTGAAAGTCAGACAAGTTTCCCAACAGCTGAAAGTCACTGATGTGGTTTCCCAAGTCAGACAGCTGTTTCCTAACAGCTGAAAGTCAGACACTGATGTGGTTTCCCAACAGCTGAAAGTCAGACACTGATGTGGTTTCCCAACAGCTGAAAGTCAGACACTGATGTGGTTTCCCAACAGCTGAAAGTCAGACACTGAAAGTGATGTGGTTTCCCAACAGCTGAAAGTCAGACACTGATGTGGTTTCCCAACAGCTGAAAGTCAGACACTGATGTGGTTTCCCAACAGCTGAAAGTCAGACACTGATGTGGTTTCCCAACAGCTGAAAGTCTGATGTGGTTTCCCAACAGCTGAAAGTGATGATGTGGTTTCCCAACAGCTGAAAGTCAGACACTGATGTGGTTTCCCAACAGCTGAAAGTCAGACACTGATGTGGTTTCCCAACAGCTGAAAGTCAGACACTGATGTGGTTTCCCAACAGCTGAAAGTCAGACACTGATGTGGTTTCCCAACAGCTGAAAGTCAGACACTGATGTGGTTTTTCCCAACAGCTGAAAGTCAGACACTGATGTGGTTTCCCAACAGCTGAAAGTCAGACACTGATGTGGTTTCCCAACAGCTGAAAGTCAGACACTGATGTGGTTTCCCAACAGCAGAAAGTCAGACACTGATGTGGTTTCCCAACAGCTGAAAGTCAGACACTGATGTGGTTTCCCAACAGCTGAAAGTCAGACACTGATGTGGTTTCCCAACAGCTGAAAGTCAGACACTGATGTGGTTTCCCAACAGCTGAAAGTCAGACACTGATGTGGTTTCCCAACAGCTGAAAGTCAGACACTGATGTGGTTTCCCAACAGCTGAAAGTCAGACACTGATGTGGTTTCCCAACAGCTGAAAGTCAGACACTGATGTGGTTTCCCAACAGCAGAAAGTCAGACACTGATGTGGTTTCCCAACAGCTGAAAGTCAGACACTGATGTGGTTTCCAACAGCAGAAAGTCAGACACTGATGTGGTTTCCCAACAGCTGAAAGTCAGACACTGATGTGGTTTCCCAACAGCTGAAAGTCAGACACTGATGTGGTTTCCCAACAGCTGAAAGTCAGACACTGATGTGGTTTCCCAACAGCTGAAAGTCAGACACTGATGTGGTTTCCCAACAGCTGAAAGTCAGACACTGATGTGTTTCCCAACAGCTGAAAGTCAGACACTGATTTCCCAACAGCTGAAAGTCAGACACTGATGTGGTTTCCCAACAGCTGAAAGTCAGACACTGATGTGGTTTCCCAACAGCTGAAAGTCAGACACTGATGTGGTTCCCAACAGCTGAAAGTCAGACACTGACAGCTGAAAGTCAGACACTGATGTGGTTTCCCAACAGCAGAAAGTCAGACACTGATGTGGTTTCCCAACAGCTGAAAGTCAGACACTGATGTGGTTTCCCAACAGCTGAAAGTCAGACACTGATGTGGTTTCCCAACAGCTGAAAGTCAGACACTGATGTGGTTTCCCAACAGCTGAAAGTCAGACACTGATGTGGTTTCCCAACAGCTGAAAGTCAGACACTGATGTGGTTTCCCAACAGCTCCCAACAGCAGAAAGTCAGAAAGTCAGACACTGATGTGGTTTCCCAACAGCTGAAAGTCAGACACTGATGTGGTTTCCCAACAGCTGAAAGTCAGACACTGATGTGGTTTCCCAACAGCTGAAAGTCAGACACTGATGTGGTTTCCCAACAGCAGAAAGTCAGACACTGATGTGGTTTCCCAACAGCAAGTCAGCTGATGTGGTTTCCCAACAGCTGAAAGTCAGACACTGATGTGGTTTCCCAACAGCTGAAAGTCAGACACTGATGTGGTTTCCCAACAGCTGAAAGTCAGACACTGATGTGGTTTCCCAACAGCTGAAAGTCAGACACTGATGTGGTTTCCCAACAGCTGAAAGTCAGACACTGATGTGGTTTCAACAGCTGAAACAGCTGAAAGTCAGACACTGATGTGGTTTCCCAACAGCAGAAAGTCAGACACTGATGTGGTTTCCCAACAGCTGAAAGTCAGACACTGATGTGGTTTCCCAACAGCTGAAAGTCAGACACTGATGTGGTTTCCCAACAGCAGAAAGTCAGACACTGAAAGTCAGACACTGATGTGGTTTCCCAACAGCTGAAAGTCAGACACTGATGTGGTTTCCCAACAGCCAACAGCTGAAAGTCAGACACTGATGTGGTTTCCCAACAGCAGAAAGTCAGACACTGATGTGGTTTCCCAACAGCTGAAAGTCAGACACTGATGTGGTTTCCCAACAGCTGAAAGTCAGACACTGATGTGGTTTCCCAACAGCTGAAAGTCAGACACTGATGTGGTTTCCCAACAGCTGAAAGTCAGACACTGATGTGGTTTCCCAACAGCTGAAAGTCAGACACTGATGTGGTTTCCCAACAGCTGAAAGTCAGACACTGATGTGGTTTCCCAACAGCAGAAAGTCAGACACTGATGTGGTTTCCCAACAGCAGAAAGTCAGACACTGATGTGGTTTCCCAACAGCTGAAAGTCAGACACTGATGTGGTTTCCCAACAGCTGAAAGTCAGACACTGATGTGGTTTCCCAACAGCTGAAAGTCAGACACTGATGTGGTTTCCCAACAGCTGAAAGTCAGACACTGATGTGGTTTCCCAACAGCAGAAAGTCAGACACTGATGTGGTTTCCCAACAGCTGAAAGTCAGACACTGATGTGGTTTCCCAACAGCTGAAAGTCAGACACTGATGTGGTTTCCCAACAGCTGAAAGTCAGACACTGATGTGGTTTCCCAACAGCAGAAAGTCAGACACTGATGTGGTTTCCCAACAGCTGAAAGTCAGACACTGATGTGGTTTCCCAACAGCTGAAAGTCAGACACTGATGTGGTTTCCCAACAGCTGAAAGTCAGACACTGATGTGGTTTCCCAACAGCTGAAAGTCAGACACTGATGTGGTTTCCCAACAGCTGAAAGTCAGACACTGATGTGGTTTCCCAACAGCTGAAAGTCAGACACTGATGTGGTTTCCCAACAGCTGAAAGTCAGACACTGATGTGGTTTCCCAACAGCAGAAAGTCAGACACTGATGTGGTTTCCCAACAGCTGAAAGTCAGACACTGATGTGGTTTCCCAACAGCTGAAAGTCAGACACTGATGTGGTTTCCCAACAGCTGAAAGTCAGACACTGATGTGGTTTCCCAACAGCTGAAAGTCAGACACTGATGTGGTTTCCCAACAGCTGAAAGTCAGACACTGATGTGGTTTCCCAACAGCAGAAAGTCAACAGCTGAAAGTCAGACACTGATGTGGTTTCCCAACAGCAGAAAGTCTGAAAGTCAGACACTGATGTGGTTTCCCAACAGCTGAAAGTCAGACACTGATGTGGTTTCCCAACAGCTGAAAGTCAGACACTGATGTGGTTTCCCAACAGCTGAAAGTCAGACACTGATGTGGATGTGGTTTCCCAACAGCTGAAAGTCAGACACTGATGTGGTTTCCCAACAGCTGAAAGTCAGACACTGATGTGGTTTCCCAACAGCTGAAAGTCAGACACTGATGTGGTTTCCCAACAGCAGAAAGTCAGACACTGATGTGGTTTCCCAACAGCTGAAAGTCAGACACTGATGTGGTTTCCCAACAGCAGCTGAAAGTCAGACACTGATGTGGTTTCCCAACAGCTGAAAGTCAGACACTGATGTGGTTTCCCAACAGCTGAAAGTCAGACACTGATGTGGTTTCCCAACAGCTGAAAGTCAGACACTGATGTGGTTTCCCAACAGCTGAAAGTCAGACACTGATGTGGTTTCCCAACAGCTGAAAGTCAGACACATGTGGTTTCCCAACAGCTGAAAGTCAGACACTGATGTGGTTTCCCAACAGCTGAAAGTCAGACACATGTGGTTTCCCAACAGAAAGTCAGACACTGATGTGGTTTCCCAACAGCTGAAAGTCAGACACTGATGTGGTTTCCCAACAGCTGAAAGTCAGACACTGATGTGGTTCCCAACAGCTGAAAGTCAGACACTGAACAGCTGAAAGTCAGACACTGATGTGGTTGAAAGTCCCAACAGCTGAAAGTCAGACACAGACACTGAAAGTGATGTGGTTTCCAACAGCTGAAAGTCAGACACTGATGTGGTTTCCCAACAGCAGAAAGTCAGACACTGATGTGGTTTCCAACAGCTGAAAGTCAGACACTGATGTGGTTTCCCAACAGCAGAAAGTCAGACACTGATGTGGTTTCCCAACAACAGGAAAGTCAGACACTGATGTGGTTTCCCAACAGCTGAAAGTCAGACACTGATGTGGTTTCCCACAGCAGCTGAAAGTGAAAGTCAGACACTGATGTGGTTTCCCAACAGCTGAAAGTCAGACACTGATGTGGTTTCCCAACAGCTGAAAGTCAGACACTGATGTGGTTTCCCAACAGCTGAAAGTCAGACACTGATGTGGTTTCCCAACAGCAGAAAGTCAGACACTGATGTGGTTTCCCAACAGCTGAAAGTCAGACACTGATGTGGTTTCCCAACAGCTGAAAGTCAGACACTGATGTGGTTTCCCAACAGCTGAAAGTCAGACACTGATGTGGTTTCCCAACAGCTGAAAGTCAGACACTGATGTGGTTTCCCAACAGCAGAAAGTCAGACACTGATGTGGTTTCCCAACAGCTGAAAGTCAGACACTGATGTGGTTTCCCAACAGCTGAAAGTCAGACACTGAGACAGCTGAAAGTCAGACACTGTGGTTTCCCAACAGCAGAAAGTCAGACACTGATGTGGTTTCCCAACAGCAGAAAGTCAGACACTGATGTGGTTTCCCAACAGCAGAAAGTCAGACACCAACAGCTGAAAGTCAGACACTGATGTGGTTTCCCAACAGCAGAAAGTCAGACACTGATGTGGTTTCCCAACAGCTGAAAGTCAGACACTGATGTGGTTTCCCAACAGCTGAAAGTCAGACACTGATGTGGTTTCCCAACAGCTGAAAGTCAGACACTGATGTGGTTTCCCAACAGCTGAAAGTCAGACACTGATGTGGTTTCCAACAGCTGAAAGTCAGACACTGATGTGGTTTCCCAACAGCTGAAAGTCAGACACTGATGTGGTTTCCCAACAGCTGAAAGTCAGACACTGATGTGGTTTCCCAACAGCTGAAAGTCAGACACTGATGTGGTTTCCCAACAGCTGAAAGTCAGACACTGATGTGGTTTCCCAACAGCTGAAAGTCAGACACTGATGTGGTTTCCCAACAGCAGAAAGTCAGACACTGATGTGGTTTCCCAACAGCAGAAAGTCAGACACTGATGTGGTTTCCCAACAGCTGAAAGTCAGACACTGATGTGGTTTCCCAACAGCTGAAAGTCAGACACTGATGTGGTTTCCCAACAGCTGAAAGTCAGACACTGATGTGGTTTCCCAACAGCTGAAAGTCAGACACTGAAAGTCAGACACTGATGTTTCCCAACAGCTGAAAGTCAGACACTGATGTGGTTTCCCAACAGCTGAAAGTCAGACACTGATGTGGTTTCCCAACAGCAGAAAGTCAGACACTGATGTGGTTTCCCAACAGCTGAAAGTCAGACACTGATGTGGTTTCCCAACAGCTGAAAGTCAGACACTGATGTGGTTTCCCAACAGCAGAAAGTCAGACACTGATGTGGTTTCCCAACAGCTGAAAAGTCATGTGGTTTCCCAACAGCTGAAAGTCAGACACTGATGGTTTCCCAACAGCAGAAAGTCAGACACTGATGTGGTTTCCCAACAGCTGAAAGTCAGACACTGATGTGGTTTCCCAACAGCTGAAAGTCAGACACTGATGTGGTTTCCCAACAGCTGAAAGTCAGACACTGATGTGGTTTCCCAACAGCTGAAAGTCAGACACTGATGTGGTTTCCCAACAGCAGAAAGTCAGACACTGATGTGGTTTCCCAACAGCTGAAAGTCAGACACTGATGTGGTTTCCCAACAGCTGAAAGTCAGACACTGATGTGGTTTCCCAACAGCTGAAAGTCAGACACTGATGTGGTTTCCCAACAGCTGAAAGTCAGACACTGATGTGGTTTCCCAACAGCTGAAAGTCAGACACTGATGTGGTTTCCCAACAGCTGAAAGTCAGACACTGATGTGGTTTCCCAACAGCTGAAAGTCAGACACTGATGTGGTTTCCCAACAGCAGAAAGTCAGACACTGATGTGGTTTCCCAACAGCTGAAAGTCAGACACTGATGTGGTTTCCCAACAGCTGAAAGTCAGACACTGATGTGGTTTCCCAACAGCAGAAAGTCAGACACTGATGTGGTTTCCCAACAGCTGAAAGTCAGACACTGATGTGGTTTCCCAACAGCTGAAAGTCAGACACTGATGTGGTTTCCCAACAGCTGAAAGTCAGACACTGATGTGGTTTCCCAACAGCAGAAAGTCAGACACTGATGTGGTTTCCCAACAGCTGAAAGTCAGACACTGATGTGGTTTCCCAACAGCTGAAAGTCAGACACTGATGTGGTTTCCCAACAGCTGAAAGTCAGACACTGATGTGGTTTCCCAACAGCCAACAGCTGAAAGTCAGACACTGATGTGGTTTCCCAACAGCTGAAAGTCAGACACTGATGTGGTTTCCCAACAGCAGAAAGTCAGACACTGATGTGGTTTCCCAACAGCTGAAAGTCAGACACTGATGTGGTTTCCCAACAGCTGAAAGTCAGACACTGATGTGGTTTCCCAACAGCTGAAAGTCAGACACTGATGTGGTTTCCCAACAGCTGAAAGTCAGACACTGATGTGGTTTCCCAACAGCTGAAAGTCAGACACTGATGTGGTTTCCCAACAGCAGAAAGTCAGACACTGATGTGGTTTCCCAACAGCTGAAAGTCAGACACTGATGTGGTTTCCCAACAGCAGAAAGTCAGACACTGATGTGGTTTCCCAACAGCTGAAAGTCAGACACTGATGTGGTTTCAACAGCTGAAAGTCAGACACTGATGTGGTTTCCCAACAGCAGAAAGTCAGACACTGATGTGGTTTCCCAACAGCTGAAAGTCAGACACTGATGTGGTTTCCAACAGCTGAAAGTCAGACACTGATGTGGTTTCCCAACAGCTGAAAGTCAGACACTGATGTGGTTTCCCAACAGCTGAAAGTCAGACACTGATGTGGTTTCCCCAACAGCAGAAAGTCAGACACTGATGTGGTTTCCCAACAGCTGAAAGTCAGACACTGATGTGGTTTCAGCTGAAAGTCAGACACTGATGTGCCAACAGCAGAAAGTCAGACACTGATGTGGTTTTTCCCAACAGCAGAAAGTCAGACACTGATGTGGTTTCCCAACAGCTGAAAGTCAGACACTGATGTGGTTTCCCAACAGCTGAAAGTCAGACACTGATGTGGTTTCCCAACAGCTGAAAGTCAGACACAGCAGCAGAAAGTCAGACACTGATGTGGTTTCCCAACAGCTGAAAGTCAGACACTGATGTGGTTTCCCAACAGCTGAAAGTCAGACACTGATGTGGTTTCAACAGCTGAAAGTCAGACACTGATGTGGTTTCCCAACAGCAGAAAGTCAGACACTGATGTGGTTTCCCAACAGCTGAAAGTCAGACACTGATGTGGTTTCCCAACAGCTGAAAGTCAGACACTGATGTGGTTTCCCAACAGCTGAAAGTCAGACACTGATGTGGTTTCCCAACAGCTGAAAGTCAGACACTGATGTGGTTTCCCAACAGCTGAAAGTCAGACACTGATGTGGTTTCCCAACAGCTGAAAGTCAGACACTGATGTGGTTTCCCAACAGCTGAAAGTCAGACACTGATGTGGTTTCCCAACAGCTGAAAGTCAGACACTGATGTGGTTTCCCAACAGCAGAAAGTCAGACACTGATGTGGTTTCCAACAGCTGAAAGTCAGACACTGAGCCAACAGCAGAAAGTCAGACACTGATGTGGTTTCCCAACAGCTGAAAGTCAGACACTGATGTGGTTTCCCAACAGCTGAAAGTCAGACACTGATGTGGTTTCCCAACAGCTGAAAGTCAGACACTGATGTGGTTTCCCAACAGCTGAAAGTCAGACACTGATGTGGTTTCCCAACAGCTGAAAGTCAGACACTGATGTGGTTTCCCAACAGCTGAAAGTCAGACACCAACAGCTGAAAGTCAGACACTGATGTGGTTTCCCAACAGCTGAAAGTCAGACACTGATGTGGTTTCCCAACAGCAGAAAGTCAGACACTGATGTGGTTTCCCAACAGCAGAAAGTCAGACACTGATGTGGTTTCCCAACAGCAGAAAGTCACTGATGTGGTTTCCCAACAGCTGAAAGTCAGACACTGATGTGGTTTCCCAACAGCTGAAAGTCAGACACTGATGTGGTTTCCCAACAGCTGAAAGTCAGACACTGATGTGGTTTCCCAACAGCAGAAAGTCAGACACTGATGTGGTTTCCAACAGCTGAAAGTCAGACACTGATGTGGTTTCCAACAGCTGAAAGTCAGACACTGATGTGGTTTCCCAACAGCTGAAAGTCAGACACTGATGTGGTTTCCCAACAGCTGAAAGTCAGACACTGATGTGGTTTCCCAACAGCTGAAAGTCAGACACTGATGTGGTTTCCCAACAGCTGAAAGTCAGACACCCAACAGCAGAAAGTCAGACACTGATGTGGTTTCCCAACAGCTGAAAGTCAGACACTGATGTGGTTTCCCAACAGCTGAAAGTCAGACACTGATGTGGCTGAAAGTCAGACACTGATGTGGTTTCCCAACAGCAGAAAGTCAGACACTGATGTGGTTTCCCAACAGCTGAAAGTCAGACACTGATGTGGTTTCCCAACAGCTCAGAAAGTCAGACACTGATGTGGTTTCCCAACAGCTGAAAGTCAGACACTGATGTGGTTTCCCAACAGCTGAAAGTCAGACACTGATGTGGTTTCCCAACAGCTGAAAGTCAGACACTGATGTGGTTTCCCAACAGCTGAAAGTCAGACACTGATGTGGTTTCCCAACAGCAGAAAGTCAGACACTGATGTGGTTTCCCAACAGCTGAAAGTCAGACACTGATGTGGTTTCCCAACAGCTGAAAGTCAGACACTGATGTGGTTTCCCAACAGCTGAAAGTCAGACACTGATGTGGTTTCCCAACAGCTGAAAGTCAGACACTGATGTGGTTTCCCAACAGCTGAAAGTCAGACACTGATGTGGTTTCCCAACAGCTGAAAGTCAGACACTGATGTGGTTTCCCCAACAGCTGAAAGTCAGACACTGATGTGGTTTCCCAACAGCAGAAAGTCAGACACTGATGTGGTTTCCCAACAGCTGAAAGTCAGACACTGATGTGGTTTCCCAACAGCAGAAAGTCAGACACTGATGTGGTTTCCCAACAGCTGAAAGTCAGACACTGATGTGGTTTCCCAACAGCTGAAAGTCAGACACTGATGTGGTTTCCCAACAGCTGAAAGTCAGACACTGATGTGGTTTCCCAACAGCTGAAAGTCAGACACTGATGTGGTTTCCCAACAGCTGAAAGTCAGACACTGATGTGGTTTCCCAACAGCTGAAAGTCAGACACTGATGTGGTTTCAGACACTGATGTGGTTTCCCAACAGCAGAAAGTCAGACACTGATGTGTTTCCCAACAGCTGAAAGTCAGACACTGATGTGGTTTCCCAACAGCTGAAAGTCAGACACTGATGTGGTTTCCCAACAGCAGAAAGTCAGACACTGATGTGGTTTCCCAACAGCAGAAAGTCAGACACTGATGTGGTTTCCCAACAGCTGAAAGTCAGACACTGATGTGGTTTCCCAACAGCAGAAAGTCAGACACTGATGTGGTTTCCCAACAGCTGAAAGTCAGACACTGATGTGGTTTCCCAACAGCTGAAAGTCAGACACTGGTTTCCCAACAGCTGAAAGTCAGACACTGATGTGGTTTCCCAACAGCTGAAAGTCAGACACTGATGTGGTTTCCCAACAGCTGAAAGTCAGACACTGATGTGGTTTCCCAACAGCTGAAAGTCAGACACTGATGTGGTTTCCCAACAGCTGAAAGTCAGACACTGATGTGGTTTCCCAACAGCTGAAAGTCAGACACTGATGTGGTTTCCCCAACAGCTGAAAGTCAGACACTGATGTGGTTCCCAACAGCTGAAAGTCAGACACTGATGTGGTTTCCCAACAGCAGAAAGTCAGACACTGATGTGGTTTCCCAACAGCTGAAAGTCAGACACTGATGTGGTTTCCCAACAGCAGAAAGTCAGACACTGATGTGGTTTCCCAACAGCTGAAAGTCAGACACTGATGTGGTTTCCCAACAGCTGAAAGTCAGACACTGATGTGGTTTCCCAACAGCTGAAAGTCAGACACTGATGTGGTTTCCCAACAGCAGAAAGTCAGACACTGATGTGGTTTCCCAACAGCTGAAAGTCAGACACTGATGTGGTTTCCCAACAGCTGAAAGTCAGACACTGATGTGGTTTCCCAACAGCTGAAAGTCAGACACTGATGTGGTTTCCCAACAGCTGAAAGTCAGACACTGATGTGGTTTCCCAACAGCTGAAAGTCAGACACTGATGTGGTTTCCCAACAGCAGAAAGTCAGACACTGATGTGGTTTCCCAACAGCTGAAAGTCAGACACTGATGTGGTTTCCCAACAGCTGAAAGTCAGACACTGATGTGGTTTCCCAACAGCTGAAAGTCAGACACTGATGTGGTTTCCCAACAGCTGAAAGTCAGACACTGATGTGGTTTCCCAACAGCAGAAACTGATGTGGTCAGACACTGATGATGTGGTTTCCCAACAGCAGAAAGTCAGACACTGATGTGGTTTCCCAACAGCTGAAAGTCAGACACTGATGTGGTTTCCCAACAGCTGAAAGTCAGACACTGATGTGGTTTCCCAACAGCTGAAAGTCAGACACTGATGTGGTTTCCCAACAGCTGAAAGTCAGACACTGATGTGGTTTCCCAACAGCTGAAAGTCAGACACTGATGTGGTTTCCCAACAGCTGAACTGATGTGGTTTCAAGTCAGTCAGACACTGATGTGGTTTCCCAACAGCTGAAAGTCAGACACTGATGTGGTTTCCCAACAGCTGAAAGTCAGACACTGATGTGGTTTCCCAACAGCTGAAAGTCAGACACTGATGTGGTTTCCCAACAGCAGAAAGTCAGACACTGATGTGGTTTCCCAACAGCTGAAAGTCAGACACTGATTTCCCAACAGCAGAAAGTCAGACACTGATGTGGTTTCCCAACAGCTGAAAGTCAGACACTGATGTGGTTTCCCAACAGCTGAAAGTCAGACACTGATGTGGTTTCCCAACAGCTGAAAGTCAGACACTGATGTGGTTTCCCAACAGCTGAAAGTCAGACACTGATGTGGTTTCCCAACAGCTGAAAGTCAGACACTGATGTGGTTTCCCAACAGCTGAAAGTCAGACACTGATGTGGTTTCCCAACAGCTGAAAGTCAGACACTGATGTGGTTTCCCAACAGCAGAAAGTCAGACACTGATGTGGTTTCCCAACAGCTGAAAGTCAGACACTGATGTGGTTTCCCAACAGCTGAAAGTCAGACACTGATGTGGTTTCCCAACAGCAGAAAGTCAGACACTGATGTGGTTTCCCAACAGCTGAAAGTCAGACACTGATGATGTGGTTTCCCAACAGCTGAAAGTCAGACACTGATGTGGTTTCCCAAGTCCCAACAGCTGAAAGTCAGACACTGATGTGGTTTCCAACAAAGTCAGACACTGATGTGGTTTTCCCAAAGTCAGACACTGATGTGGTTTCCCAACAGCTGAAAGTCAGACACTGATGTGGTTTCCCAACAGCTGAAAGTCAGACACTGATGTGGTTCCCAACAGCTGAAAGTCAGACACTGATGGTTTCCCAACAGCTGAAAGTCAGACACTGATGTGGTTTCCCAACAGCTGAAAGTCAGACACTGATGTGGTTTCCCAACAGCTGAAAGTCAGACACTGATGTGGTTTCCCAACAGCTGAAAGTCAGACACTGATGTGGTTTCCCAACAGCAGAAAGTCAGACACTGATGTGGTTTCCCAACAGCTGAAAGTCAGACACTGATGTGGTTTCCCAACAGCTGAAAGTCAGACACTGATGTGGTTTCCCAACAGCTGAAAGTCAGACACTGATGTGGTTTCCCAACAGCTGAAAGTCAGACACTGATGTGGTTTCCCAACAGCTGAAAGTCAGACACTGATGTGGTTTCAACAGCTGAAAGTCAGCAGAAAGTCAGACACTGATGTGGTTTCCCAACAGCTGAAAGTCAGACACTGATGTGGTTTCCCAACAGCTGAAAGTCAGACACTGATGTGGTTTCCCAACAGCTGAAAGTCAGACACTGATGTGGTTTCCCAACAGCTGAAAGTCAGACACTGATGTTCCCAACAGCTGAAAGTCAGACACTGATGTGGTTTCCCAACAGCTGAAAGTCAGACACTGATGTGGTTTCCCAACAGCTGAAAGTCAGACACTGATGTGGTTTCCCAACAGCTGAAAGTCAGACACTGATGTGGTTTCCCAACAGCTGAAAGTCAGACACTGATGTGGTTTCCCAACAGCAGCTGAAAGTCAGACACTGATGTGGTTTTGAAAGTCAGACACCCAACAGCTGAAAGTCAGACACTGATGTGGTTTCCCAACAGCTGAAAGTCAGACACTGATGTGGTTTCAACAGCTGAAAGTCAGACACTGATGTGGTTTGAAAGTCAGACACTGATGTGGTTTCCCAACAGCAGAAAGTCAGACACTGATGTGGTTTTTCAGACACCAACAGCTGAAAGTCAGACACTGATGTGGTTTCCCAACAGCTGAAAGTCAGACACTGATGTGGTTTCCCAACAGCTGAAAGTCAGACACTGATGTGGTTTCCCAACAGCTGAAAGTCAGGTTTCCCAACAGCTGAAAGTCAGACACTGATGTGGTTTCCCAACAGCTGAAAGTCAGACACTGATGTGGTTTCCCAACAGCTGAAAGTCAGACACTGATGTGGTTGAAAGTCACCAACAGCTGAAAGTCAGACACTGATGTGGTTTCCCAACAGCTGAAAGTCAGACACTGATGTGGTTTCCCCAGCTGAAAGTCAGCTGATGTGGTTTGAAAGTCAGACACTGATGTGGTTTCCCAACAGCTGAAAGTCAGACACTGATGTGGTTTCCCAACAGCTGAAAGTCAGACACTGATGTGGTTTCCCAACAGCTGAAAGTCAGACACTGATGTGGTTTCCCAACAGCTGAAAGTCAGACACTGATGTGGTTTCCCAACAGCTGAAAGTCAGACACTGATGTGGTTTCCCAACAGCTGAAAGTCAGACACTGATGTGGTTTCCCAACAGCTGAAAGTCAGACACTGATGTGGTTTCCCAACAGCTGAAAGTCAGACACTGATGTGGTTTCCCAACAGCTGAAAGTCAGACACTGATGTGGTTTCCCAACAGCTGAAAGTCAGACACTGATGTGGTTTCCCAACAGCTGAAAGTCAGACACTGATGTGGTTTCCCAACAGCTGAAAGTCAGACACTGATGTGGTTTCCCAACAGCTGAAAGTCAGACACTGATGTGGTTTCCCAACAGCTGAAAGTCAGACACTGATGTGGTTTCCCAACAGCTGAAAGTCAGACACTGATGTGGTTTCCCAACAGCTGAAAGTCAGACACTGATGTGGTTTCCCAACAGCTGAAAGTCAGACACTGATGTGGTTTCCCAACAGCAGAAAGTCAGACACTGTGGTTTCCCAACAGCAGAAAGTCAGACACTGATGTGGTTTCCCAACAGCTGAAAGTCAGACACTGATGTGGTTTCCCAACAGTTTCCCAACAGCTGAGAAAGTCAGACACTGATGTGGTTTCCCAACAGCTGAAAGTCAGACACTGATGTGGTTTCCCAACAGCTGAAAGTCAGACACTGATGTGGTTTCCCAACAGCTGAAAGTCAGACACTGATGTGGTTTCCCAACAGCTGAAAGTCAGACACTGATGTGGTTTCCCAACAGCTGAAAGTCAGACACTGATGTGGTTTCCCAACAGCTGAAAGTCAGACACTGATGTGGTTTCCCAACAGCTGAAAGTCAGACACTGATGTGGTTTCCCAACAGCTGAAAGTCAGACACTGATGTGGTTTCCCAACAGCTGAAAGTCAGACACTGATGTGGTTTCCCAACAGCTGAAAGTCAGACACTGATGTGGTTTCCCAACAGCTGAAAGTCAGACACTGATGTGGTTTCCCAACAGCTGAAAGTCAGACACTGATGTGGTTTCCCAACAGCAGAAAGTCAGACACTGATGTGTTTCCCAACAGTGAAAGTCAGACACCAACAGCTGAAAGTCAGACACTGATGTGGTTCCCAACAGCTGAAAGTCAGACACTGATGTGGTTTCCCAACAGCTGAAAGTCAGACACTGATGTGGTTTCCCAACAGCTGAAAGTCAGACACTGATGTGGTTTCCCAACAGCTGAAAGTCAGACACTGATGTGGTTTCCCAACAGCTGAAAGTCAGACACTGATGTGGTTTCCCAACAGCAGAAAGTCAGACACTGATGTGGTTTCCCAACAGCTGAAAGTCAGACACTGATGTGGTTTCCCAACAGCTGAAAGTCAGACACTGATGTGGTTTCCCAACAGCTGAAAGTCAGACACTGATGTGGTTTCCCAACAGCTGAAAGTCAGACACTGATGTGGTTTCCCAACAGCTGAAAGTCAGACACTGATGTGGTTTCCCAACAGCTGAAAGTCAGACACTGATGTGGTTTCCCAACAGCTGAAAGTCAGACACTGATGTGGTTTCCCAACAGCTGAAAGTCAGACACTGATGTGGTTTCCCAACAGCTGAAAGTCAGACACTGATGTGGTTTCCCAACAGCTGAAAGTCAGACACTGATGTGGTTTCCCAACAGCTGAAAGTCAGACACTGATGTGGTTTCCCAACAGCTGAAAGTCAGACACTGATGTGGTTTCCCAACAGCTGAAAGTCAGACACTGATGTGGTTTCCCAACAGCAGAAAGTCAGACACTGATGTGGTTTCCCAACAGCTGAAAGTCAGACACTGATGTGGTTTCCCAACAGCTGAAAGTCAGACACTGATGTGGTTTCCCAACAGCTGAAAGTCAGACACTGATGTGGTTTCCCAACAGCAGAAAGTCAGACACTGATGTGGTTTCCCAACAGCTGAAAGTCAGACACTGATGTGGTTTCCCAACAGCAGAAAGTCAGACACTGATGGTTTCAACAGCAACAGCTGATGTGGAAAGTCAGACACTGATGTGGTTTCCCAACAGCTGAAAGTCAGACACTGACAACAGCTGAAAGTCAGACACTGATGTGGTTTCCCAACAGCTGAAAGTCAGACACTGATGTGGTTTCCCAACAGCTGAAAGTCAGACACTGATGTGGTTTCCCAACAGCTGAAAGTCAGACACTGATGTGGTTTCCCAACAGCTGAAAGTCAGACACTGATGTGGTTTCCCAACAGCTGAAAGTCAGACACTGATGTGGTTTCCCAACAGCTGAAAGTCAGACACTGATGTGGTTTCCCAACAGCTGAAAGTCAGACACTGATGTGGTTTCCCAACAGCTGAAAGTCAGACACTGATGTGGTTTCCCAACAGCTGAAAGTCAGACACTGATGTGGTTTCCCAACAGCTGAAAGTCAGACACTGATGTGGTTTCCCAACAGCTGAAAGTCAGACACTGATGTGGTTTCCCAACAGCAGAAAGTCAGACACTGATGTGGTTTCCCAACAGCTGAAAGTCAGACACTGATGTGGTTTCCCAACAGCTGAAAGTCAGACACTGATGTGGTTTCCCAACAGCTGAAAGTCAGACACTGATGTGGTTTCCCAACAGCTGAAAGTCAGACACTGATGTGGTTTCCCAACAGCTGAAAGTCAGACACTGATGTGGTTTTCAGACACCCAACAGCTGAAAGTCAGACACTGATGTGGTTTCCCAACAGCTGATGTGGTTTCCCAACAGCTGAAAGTCAGATGTGGTCAGACTGATGTGGTTTCCCAACAGCTGAAAGTCAGACACTGATGTGGTTTCCCAACAGCTGAAAGTCAGACACTGATGTGGTTTCCCAACAGCTGAAAGTCAGACACTGATGTGGTTTCCCAACAGCTGAAAGTCAGACACTGATGTGGTTTCCCAACAGCTGAAAGTCAGACACTGATGTGGTTTCCCAACAGCAGAAAGTCAGACACTGATGTGGTTTCCCAACAGCTGAAAGTCAGACACTGATGTGGTTTCCCAACAGCTGAAAGTCAGACACTGATGTGGTTTCAGACACTGATGTGGTTTCCCAACAGCTGAAAGTCAGACACTGATGTGGTTTCCCAACAGCTGAAAGTCAGACACTGATGTGGTTTCCCAACAGCTGAAAGTCAGACACTGATGTGGTTTCCCAACAGCTGAAAGTCAGACACTGATGTGGTTTCCCAACAGCTGAAAGTCAGACACTGATGTGGTTTCCCAACAGCTGAAAGTCAGACACTGATGTGGTTTCCCAACAGCAGAAAGTCAGACACTGATGTGGTTTCCCAACAGCTGAAAGTCAGACACTGATGTGGTTTGAAAGTCAGACACTGATGTGGTTTCCCAACAGCTGAAAGTCAGACACTGATGTGGTTTCCCAACAGCTGAAAGTCAGACACTGATGTGGTTTCCCAACAGCTGAAAGTCAGACACTGATGTGGTTTCCCAACAGCTGAAAGTCAGACACTGATGTGGTTTCCCAACAGCTGAAAGTCAGACACTGATGTGGTTTCCCAACAGCTGAAAGTCAGACACTGATGTGGTTTCCCAACAGCTGAAAGTCAGACACTGATGTGGTTTCCCAACAGCAGAAAGTCAGACACTGATGTGGTTTCCCAACAGCTGAAAGTCAGACACTGATGTGGTTTCCCAACAGCTGAAAGTCAGACACTGATGTGGTTTCCCAACAGCTGAAAGTCAGACACTGATGTGGTTTCCCAACAGCTGAAAGTCAGACACTGATGTGGTTTCCCAACAGCTGAAAGTCAGACACTGATGTGGTTTCCCAACAGCTGAAAGTCAGACACTGATGTGGTTTCCCAACAGCTGAAAGTCAGACACTGATGTGGTTTCCCAACAGCTGAAAGTCAGACACTGATGTGGTTTCCCAACAGCTGAAAGTCAGACACTGATGTGGTTTCCCAACAGCTGAAAGTCAGACACTGATGTGGTTTCCCAACAGCTGAAAGTCAGACACTGATGTGGTTTCCCAACAGCTGAAAGTCAGACACTGATGTGGTTTCCCAACAGCTGAAAGTCAGACACTGATGTCCCAACAGCTGAAAGTCAGACACTGATGTGGTTTCCCAACAGCAGAAAGTCAGACACTGATGTGGTTTCCCAACAGCTGAAAGTCAGACACTGATGTGGTTTCCCAACAGCTGAAAGTCAGACACTGATGTGGTTTCCCAACAGCAGAAAGTCAGACACTGATCAGACACTGATGTGGTTTCCCAACAGCTGAAAGTCAGACACTGATGTGGTTTCCCAACAGCTGAAAGTCAGACACTGATGTGGTTTCCCAACAGCTGAAAGTCAGACACTGATGTGGTTTCCCAACAGCTGAAAGTCAGACTGATGTGGTTTCCCAACAGCTGAAAGTCAGACACTGATGTGGTTTCCCAACAGCTGAAAGTCAGACACTGATGTGGTTTCCCAACAGCTGAAAGTCAGACACTGATGTGGTTTCCCAACAGCTGAAAGTCAGACACTGATGTGGTTTCCCAACAGCTGAAAGTCAGACACTGATGTGGTTTCCCAACAGCTGAAAGTCAGACACTGATGTGGTTTCCCAACAGCTGAAAGTCAGACACTGATGTGGTTTCCCAACAGCTGAAAGTCAGACACTGATGTGGTTTCCCAACAGCTGAAAGTCAGACACTGATGTGGTTTCCCAACAGCTGAAAGTCAGACACTGATGTGGTTTCCCAACAGCTGAAAGTCAGACACTGATGTGGTTTCCCAACAGCTGAAAGTCAGACAAGTTTCCCAACAGCTGAAAGTCAGACACTGATGTGGTTTCCCAACAGCTGAAAGTCAGACACTGATGTGGTTTCCCAACAGCTGAAAGTCAGACACTGATGTGGTTTCCCAACAGCTGAAAGTCAGACACTGATGTGGTTTCCCAACAGCTGAAAGTCAGACACTGATGTGGTTTCCCAACAGCTGAAAGTCAGACACTGATGTGGTTTCCCAACAGCAGAAAGTCCCAACAGCTGAAAGTCAGACACTGATGTGGTTTCCCAACAGCTGAAAGTCAGACACTGATGTGGTTTCCCAACAGCTGAAAGTCAGACACTGATGTGGTTTCCCAACAGCTGAAAGTCAGACACTGATGTGGTTTCCCAACAGCTGAAAGTCAGACACTGATGTGGTTTCCCAACAGCTGAAAGTCAGACACTGATGTGGTTTCCCAACAGCTGAAAGTCAGACACTGATGTGGTTTCCCAACAGCTGAAAGTCAGACACTGATGTGGTTTCCAGCAAGTCAGACACTGATGTGGTTTGAAAGTCAGACACTGATGTGGTTTCCCAACAGCTGAAAGTCAGACACTGATGTGGTTTCCCAACAGCTGAAAGTCAGACACTGATGGTTTCCCAACAGCTGAAAGTCAGACACTGATGTGGTTTCCCAACAGCTGAAAGTCAGACACTGATGTGGTTTCCCAACAGCTGAAAGTCAGACACTGATGTGGTTTCCCAACAGCTGAAAGTCAGACACTGATGTGGTTTCCCAACAGCTGAAAGTCAGACTGATGTGGTTTCCCAACAGCTGAAAGTCAGACACTGATGTGGTTTCCCAACAGCTGAAAGTCAGACACTGATGTGGTTTCCCAACAGCTGAAAGTCAGACACTGATGTGGTTTCCCAACAGCTGAAAGTCAGACACTGATGTGGTTTCCCAACAGCTGAAAGTCAGACACTGATGTGGTTTCCCAACAGCTGAAAGTCAGACACTGATGTGGTTTCCCAACAGCTGAAAGTCAGACACTGATGTGGTTTCCCAACAGCTGAAAGTCAGACACTGATGTGGTTTCCCAACAGCTGAAAGTCAGACACTGATGTGGTTTCCCAACAGCTGAAAGTCAGACACTGATGTGGTTTCCCAACAGCAGAAACAGACACTGATGTGGAAAGTCAGACACTGATGTGGTTTCCCAACAGCTGAAAGTCAGACACTGATGTGGTTTCCCAACAGCTGAAAGTCAGACACTGATGTGGTTTCCCAACAGCAGAAAGTCAGACACTGATGTGGTTTCCCAACAGCTGAAAGTCAGACACTGATGTGGTTTCCCAACAGCTGAAAGTCAGACACTGATGTGGTTTCCCAACAGCAGAAAGTCAGACACTGATGTGGTTTCCCAACAGCTGAAAGTCAGACACTGATGTGGTTTCCCAACAGCAGAAAGTCAGACACTGATGTGGTTTCCCAACAGCAGAAAGTCAGACACTGATGTGGTTTCCCAACAGCTGAAAGTCAGACACTGATGTGGTTTCCCAACAGCAGAAAGTCAGACACTGATGTGGTTTCCCAACAGCTGAAAGTCAGACACTGATGTGGTTTCCCAACAGCTGAAAGTCAGACACTGATGTGGTTTCCCAACAGCTGAAAGTCAGACACTGATGTGGTTTCAACAGCTGAAAGTCAGACACTGATGTGGTCAGACACTGATGTGGTTTCCCAACAGCAGAAAGTCAGACACTGATGTGGTTTCCCAACAGCAACAGCTGATGTGGTTTCCCAACAGCAGAAAGTCAGACACTGATGTGGTTTCCCAACAGCTGAAAGTCAGACACTGATGTGGTTTCCCAACAGCTGAAAGTCAGACACTGATGTGGTTTCCCAACAGCAGAAAGTCAGACACTGATGTGGTTTCCCAACAGCTGAAAGTGTGGTTTCCCAACAGCTGAAAGTCAGACACTGATGTGGTTTCCCAACAGCAGAAAGTCAGACACTGATGTGGTTTCCCAACAGCTGAAAGTCAGACACTGATGTGGTTTCCCAACAGCTGAAAGTCAGACACTGATGTGGTTTTCAGACACCCAACAGCTGAAAGTCAGACACTGATGTGGTTTCCCAACAGCTGAAAGTCAGAACTGATGTGGTTTCCCAACAGCAGAAAGTCACTGATGTGGTTTCCCAACAGCTGAAAGTCAGACACTGATGTGGTTTCCCAACAGCAGAAAGTCAGACACTGATGTGGTTTCCCAACAGCTGAAAGTCAGACACTGATGTGGTTTCCCAACAGCTGAAAGTCAGACACTGATGTGGTTTCCCAACAGCTGAAAGTCAGACACTGATGTGGTTTCCCAACAGCTGAAAGTCAGACACTGATGTGGTTTCCCAACAGCTGAAAGTCAGACACTGATGTGGTTTCCCAACAGCTGAAAGTCAGACACTGATGGTTTCCCAACAGCAGAAAGTCAGACACTGATGTGGTTTCCCAACAGCTGAAAGTCAGACACTGATGTGGTTTCCCAACAGTTGAACAGTCAACACAGTGTTTCCTGAAAGTCAGTGAAAGCAGTGATTGTTTCCCAACAGCATCGTTTATATACTTACATTGTTTTGTTTTTGTACTGTCTAAATCATTTCCAACCCACGTATCGCACACTCACAAACTTTCAATGTATTGTATTAGTTGTTTTATATATTGCGCAGAGTGGCTAATAAGAAGAAAAGATTAAGATGTGCAAAAGAACACAGACACTGGACAGAGGAATTCTGCCTAGAAGACCAGCATCCCGGAGTCGCCTCTTCACTGTTGAAGTTGAGACGGGTGTTTTGCGGGTTCTATTTAATGAAGCTGCCAGTTGAGGACTTGTGAGGCGTCTACTTCTCAAACTAGACACTCTAATGTACTTGACCTCCTGCTCAGTTGTGCAGTGGGGCCTCCCTCCTCTTTCTATTCTTGTTAGAGCCAGTTTGCGTTGTTCTGTGAAGGGAGCGTTGTATGAGATCTTCAGTTTATTGGAAATTTCTGGCATGGAATAGCCTTCGTTTCTCAGAACAAGAATAGACTTACAAGTTTCAGAAGAAAGGTCTTTGTTTCTGGCCATTTGTAGCATGTAATCGAACCCACAAATGCTGATGCTCCAGATACTGAACTAGTCTAAAGAAGGACAGTTTTATTGCTTCTTTAATCAAAACAACAGTTTTCAGCTTTGCTAACATAATTGCAAATGGGGTTTCTAATGATCAATTAGCTTTTTAAAATTATAACTTGGGTAAGCTAACACAACGTGCCATTGGAACACAGGAGTGATGTTTGCTGATAATGGGCCTCTCTACGCCTATGTAGATAGATTTTCCACAGAAAATCTGTCATTTCCAGCTACAATAGCAGAGAGGTAGGAGAGGGCAGAGATGGGGGAGAGAGGGGGAGAGGGCAGAGAGGGGGAGAGGGCAGAGAGGGGAGGAGAGGGCAGAGAGGTAGGAGAGGGCAGAGAGGGGGAGAGGGGGAGAGGGCAGAGAGGGGAGGAGAGGGCAGAGAGGTAGGAGAGAGGGCAGAGAGGGGGAGAGGGCAGAGAGGGGAGGAGAGGGCAGAGGTAGAGAGAGGGCAGAGAGGGGGAGAGGTCAGAGAGGGGGAGAGGTCAGAGAGGGGAGGAGAGGTCAGAGAGGGGAGGAGAGGGCAGAGAGGAGAGGGGATGAGAGGGCAGAGAGTGAGGAGAGGGCAGAGAGGAGAGGGGATGAGAGGGAGGAGAGGGCAGAGAGGAGAGGGGGATGAGAGGGCAGAGAGGGAGGAGAGGGCAGAGAGGAGAGGGGATGAGAGGGCAGAGAGGGGGGAGAGGGCAGAGAGGGGAGGAGAGGGCAGAGAGGTAGGAGAGGGCAGACAGGGGGAGAGGTCAGAGAGGGGGGAGAGGTCAGAGAGGGGAGGAGAGGGCAGAGAGGGAGGAGAGGGCAGAGAGGTGAGGAGAGGGCAGAGAGGGGGGAGAGGTCAGAGAGGGAGGTGAATAAGGGGAGGAGAGAGAATCCAATTTGTAAGTCGCTCTGGATAAGAGCGTCTGCTAAATGACTTAAATGTAAATGTAAATGTCAATGTAACAGGTCCATGTAGCCATGCCTAAACACAGCTATATCAACACCCTTCTAGTGTAACAGGTCCATGTAGCCATGCCTAAACACAGCTATATCAACACCCTTCTAGTTTAACAGGTCCATGTAGCCATGCCTAAACACAGCTATATCAACACCCTTCTAGTGTAACAGGTCCATGTAGCCATGTCTAAACACAGCTATATCAACACCCTTCTAGTGTAACAGGTCCATGTAGCCATGTCTAAACACAGCTATATCAACACCCTTCTAGTGTAACAGGTCCATGTAGCCATGCCTAAACACAGCTATATCAACACCCTTCTAGTGTAACAGGTCCATGTAGCCATGTCTAAACACAGCTATATCAACACCCTTCTAGTCAATGTAACAGGTCCATGTAGCCATGTCTAAACACAGCTATATACTCTCAGAAGGATGGCTCACGGCTCACTCTGTTTGCACTTGACACCACTCTCCTCCAGGTCTCACTCTGTTTGCACTTGGACACCACTCTCCTCCAGGTCTCACTCTGTTTGCACTTGGCACCACTCTCCTCCAGGTGTCACTGTTTGCACTTGACACCACTCTCCTCCAGGTCTCACTCTGTTTGCACTTGGACACCACTCTCCTCCAGGTCTCACTCTGTTTGCACTTGACACCACTCTCCTCCAGGTCTCACTGTTTGCACTTGACACCACTCTCCTCCAGGTCTCACTCTGTTTGCACTTGGACACCACTCTCCTCCAGGTCTCACTCTGTTTGCACTTGACACCACTCTCCTCCAGGTGTCACTCTGTTTGCACTTGACACCACTCTCGTCCAGGTCTCACTATTTGCACTTGACACCAATCTTCTTCGACACCCCATGTCCATTTTTATCACCATCATCCTCAAATCCAACCTCTGCTTTCCTCATTTTCTTCAACCACTTCTTCCTCTTTTTCTCCCCTCCATTATTCCTCAGAAATCCACCTTTGTATCCCAAAACATGTGAATACCAATTAATCTAAAACCCACAATAGCAAAGAGGACTAAATAAGATTACATAACCTTGCTTACTAGCTATACTAATGATCTGCTGTCCAGAGCGTAACAGCAATCGATGTGTTCCCGCAGTAAATTAAATTGAAAGGAAGTCACGCTTCTTGCTTAGCAAGTACCATTCCCTCCCGATTCGGCCCATACGAGACCTCTGCCTTGCTAGCACACATGATGACTGCCCTCTTGAAGCATCTTACCAGTCAGCGCCACGTGACAAGCTAGCCAGTCACTGGCGAAAGTGGGGACACCTCAAGCTGAGGAGTAAGTTTCACACATCCCCATGTGTTATATAAACTCACTGTTGACTCAAGATATACTAATCAGTCAGTCTCTGAAACTTCTCAAAAATGCCAGCCCAAAATAATACAGCTAGCTAGGGTAGCTACAAGTCAAGTCGGCTACTTGAAGTAGACTACTCGCCCACAGACACAAACAAGCACTTTCAAGAATTCCTAGCTTTACCATCTTACTAACTTAGTTAGCTAGTTATAACTAGTGAGCTAGACTGTTGGTTTATAAAAGTCAAAGAAGGCTTAATTTGTCTTTATCAATTTCTCATGCATTTAAATGGATAGACAAATCAACCACTAATGTAGCCATCTAGCCAGGCTAATGTTGCTAACTAGCTAGCTAAATGTAAGCTAGCTAGATAACAGGTATTGTGTCAATTTAAAACTTGCCCAAGACTGTTCACAGAATTGTCAATTTAAACAAATGTATTAATTACTGAATTGAGCTAACATTAGATAGTTAATCCAGAGATTCTTACCTTTGCCCCGATTCGGCAGTCTAGTCCAGATCATCAGCCCTGGCGAGTAATGCTAAGCTTGAGACAGGCATTTGTAGTTCTGTATGATAGCCACAAATAGCAGCTAAATGTTAGCTAAATTCAGTAATCCCAGTCTGTTGTTCCCACATGCTTCAAGAGGGCCACCATTGTTCCTGTTCCCAAGAAAGCTAAGGTAGCTGAGCTAAACGACTACCGCCCCGTAGCACTCACTTCCGTCATCATGAAGTGCTTTGAGAGACTAGTCAAGGACCATATCACCTCCACCCTACCTGACACCCTAGACCCACTCCAATTTGCTTACCGCCCAAATAGGTCCACAGACGATGCAATCTCAACCACACTGCACACTGCCCTAACGCACCTGGACTACAGCTCGGCATTTACCACCATAGTACCCTCCAAGCTCGTCATCAAGCTCGAGACCCTGGGTCTCGACCCCGCCCTGTGCAACTGGGTACTGGACTTCCTGACGGGCCGCCCCCAGGTGGTGAGGGTAGGCAACAACATCTCCACCCCGCTGATCCTCAACACTGGGGCCCCACAAGGGTGCGTTCTGAGCCCTCTCCTGTACTCCCTGTTCACCCACGACTGCGTGGCCACGCACGCCTCCAACTCAATCATCAGGTTTGCGGACGACACAACAGTGGTAGGCTTGATTACCAACAACGACGAGATGGCCTACAGGGAGGAGGTGAGGGCCCTCGGAGTGTGGTGTCAGGAAAATAACCTCACACTCAACGTCAACAAAACTAAGGAGATGATTGTGGACTTCAGGAAACAGCAGAGGGAACACCCCCCTATCCACATCGATGGAACAGTAGTGGAGAGGGTAGTAAGTTTTAAGTTCCTCGACGTACACATCACAGACAAACTGAATTGGTCCACCCACACAGACAGCATCGTGAAGAAGGCGCAGCAGCGCCTCTTCAACCTCAGGAGCAATTCATTTTTGGGGGGGGTAAATACCGGCAATTATATTTATAAAAGTCACCTTGTTCAAGAGAGAATTACACAGTTATGAAAATGTCCCGCCAGGGTAAGTCTACACGAAACACAGACCTTATTTGAAGTGTTTCTAAAATCACCTATGAGAAAAATGTATGGTAAAAAAACTATTGGAACCATCTCTGTGTTTGACTGCTAGGTTTTATGGGTATTATTATTATTATACGATGGTACTCTATCGCCACATTCACATGCTAGATGGAACTAGGAAATGTTGAAATTTCCAACTTGCTGATTCGTTGAACTTGGCAAGTGTATAACTACAACCAGTTAGCAAGTCAGACATTTCAGAGTTTCCTAGTTCCAACAAGGACATAAAAGCGGCATATGCAACACACTTTGGAAGGTGTGACCCTATGGTGTCAATATCATCTCAAATGTATTTGTGAACTCACAGCATACATTTTGTATTTAAGTATCATGATCTGTACAAATAAGTACCAATCCACAAATGTAAATCACCAAAACAAATGTAAATCACTTTCCACAAATGTAAATCACCAAAACAAATGTAAATCACTTTCCACAAATCTAAATCACTTTCCACAAATCTAAATCCCTTTACACAAATGTAAATCACTATCCACAAATGCAGTTTACTATCACAAACAAAAAAAGTTCCCACGCATGTAAAAACAAAAGTTCTCACATGTAGAAAGAGATGTGTAGTCGTAAAAACAAAGGTTCTCAAGCATAAAGGGTGATTTGACGCCATAGAAAAAAACTTATCACACGTAGAAAGCGATGTGTCGTCATAGAAAAAAGGTTTGTAACCATAGAAAGTGATTTCTATAAATCGCTGGCAGCCTCTCGTTTGGCCATGTTGATGCCTTTCAACGCTGCAGAAATTATCGTTTGGTAACCATAATATGTTAACCATATGTGTAGCAATAGTATTGTCATGCCCTGACCTTAGAGGGCCGTTTTATTTCTCTATTTGGTTAGGTCAGGGTGTGATTTGGGGTGGGCATTCCATGTTGTCTGTTTCTTTGTTTTGGCCGAGTATGGTTCCCAATCAGAGGCAGCTGTCTATCGTTGTCTCTGATTGGGAATCATACTTAGGCAGCCTTTTCCCCACCTGTGTTTTGTGGGTAGTTTATTTTTCTGTTTAGTCTCTGTTACCTGACAGAACTGTTCGCTTTCGTTTTGTTACTTTGTTCAAGTTTTGATAATAAAAGAAATCATGAATACTTTTCACGCTGCGCTTTGGTCCACTCCTTCCGACGACAGGCGTTACAGAACTACCCAACAAAAAAGGTCCAAGCAGCGTGGCCAGGAGGAGCAGGGATCCTGGGCCCAGGAGAAAAGGGAGTAGAGGACATCCTGGACCTGGGAGGAGGTCATGGCAGGGGACAAGACCCTGCCATGGAACCAGGCGGAGGCAGCGAAAGAGGAACGGCGACGATACGGGGAGTCAAGGCAATGACGGAAGCACAAGAGGCAGCCCCCCCCCCCCCCCCCAAAAAAAAACGGAGAGATTGGCGGAGGTAGAGCCAACTCCCCGTGCTTACCGTGGGGAGCTGTGCTAGAGTGGGCATTCAGCCAGGACGGATTGTGTCGGCTCTATGCTCCAGACCTCCAGTGCGCCTCCACAGCCCAGCATATCCTGCACCGGCTCTACGCACTATGCCTCCAGTGCGCCTTCATAGCCCAGTGCGTCCTGTGCCAGCTCTCCACACTCACCGAGCTGGAGTGGGTATCCAGCCAGGACGTGTTGTGTCAGCTCCCCGCACCAGGCTTCCAGTACGTCTCCTCAGTCTGGTGAGACCTGTTCCGACTCCACGTACAAAGCCTCCTGTGATGATCCATGGCCCGAAGCCTCCAGTGATGATCCATGGCATGAAGCCTCCAGTGATGATCCATGGCACGAAGCCTCCAGTGATGATCCATGGCACGAAACCTCCAGTGATGATCCATGGCACGAAACCTCCAGTGATGATCCATGGCACGAAGCCTCCAGTGATGATCCATGGCACGAAACCTCCAGTGATGATCCATGGCACGAAGCCTCCAGTGATGATCCATGGCACAGAGCCTCCAGCGGCTGTCCCCAGTCTGGAGCCTCCAGCGGCTGTCCGGAGCCTGCAGCGACGGTCTGCAGTCCGGAGTCTTCAGCGACGAGCTGCAGTCCAGAGCCTCCAGCGGGGGTTCCCAGTCCAGAGCCTCCGCCTCCGGTCCGGTTCCTCTGGCAACGATTCACGGTCCGGAGTCCCCGGAAACGATCCACTGTCCGGTTCCACAGAAGCAGAGGGATCAGCGTAGGGAGCGGGGGCTACATCCCGAGCCGCCACCGAGGGTAGATGCCCACCCGGACCCTCCCCTATAGGTTCAGGTTTGCGGCCGGGAGTCCGCACTTTTTTTGGGGGGGGGGGTACTGTCACGCCCTGTCCTTAGAGAGCCGTTTTATTTCTCTATTTGGTTAGGTCAGGGTGTGATTTGGGTTGGGCATTCTATTTTGTCTGTTTCTTTGTTTTGGCCGAATATGGTTCCCAATCAGAGGCAGCTGTCTATCGTTGTCTCTGATTGGGAATCATACTTAGGCAGCCTTTTCCCCACATGTGTTTGTGGGTAGTTTATTTTTCTGTTTAGTCTCTGTGACCTGACAGAACTGTTCGCTTCGTTTTGTTACTTTGTTCAAGTGTTTTTTGATAATCATGAACACTTTTCACACTGCGCTTTGGTCCACTCCTTCCGACACCAGGCGTTACAAGTATGTCCAACGTAAATAATCAAAGCCCTAGATTACTCTATATTTGCAACACTATTGCGGAGTACACCCGCTCATCATCCAAATAGTTTAATTAGCTGGCCAGTGTAATAGCACCAATACTTTTGGCATGATATTGATTCCATACATACAGTGCCTTGCGAAAGTATTCGGCCCCCTTGAACTTTGCAACCTTTTGCCACATTTCAGGCTTCAAACATAAAGATATAAAACTGTATTTTTTTGTGAAGAATCAACAACAAGTGGGACACAATCATGAAGTGGAACGACATTTATTGGATATTTCAAACTTTTTTAACAAATCAAAAACTGAAAAATTGGGCGTGCAAAATTATTGGGCGTGCAAAATCACAGTGTCATTTGTTTTGTCACCAAAGTTCCATATACTACCCATCATTGCGACCTGTATGCTCTCATTGGCTGGCCCATGCTAGATATTCGTCACCAAACCCATTGGCTCCAGGTCATCTATAAGTCTTTGCTAGGTAAAGCCCCGCCTTTTCTCAGCTCACTGGTCACCATAGCAACTCCCACCAGTAGCACACGCTCCAGCAGGTATATTTCACTGGTCATCCCCAAAGCCAACACCTCCTTTGGCCACCTTTCCTTCCAGTTCTCTGCTGCCAATGATTGGAACGAATTGCAAAAATCACTGAAGTTGGAGACTTATATCTTATATATGATTTACACTTGTGGAAAGGGATTTACATTTGTGGATTGGTACTTATTTGTACAGATCATGATACACGAATACAAAATGCATGCTGTGAGTGAATACAAAATGCATGCTGTGAGTTCACAATACATTTGGCATGATATTGATCCCATAGTGACCATCGACTTGTGAAAATGTATCCACTCAAATGAGCCCAGTATCTTGATGTTGCGGTTGCGCAGTAGAGACCCACTCTAACCAGACGATGGGCGGGTTCCAGGGAGGGCAGTCTCTCGAGTCAAATCGGTTTTCGTTTACTTGGTCGCTCCTCCTCTCTCCATCGTTTCTAGCAAGCTAGCTAGATAACTAGGAGAGCTACCTTGAAGTTTGGAGACTCAAAGTGGATAAGGGGGAAACAGGCTGACGGAAAATGGCAGACGTCGAGGGAGAGGGAATTAATTCGGTGGCACCTCGGTTAGTTCAGCCATCCTCTCCTAACGGCTCCGGTGCCAGCCCAACGCAGGGCACCGGCAGTTGCCAAACGGTGACTACCGTTACGTCAGGCCCGCGACTGGTGCGGATAGTCAAGTCTGACTCGGGATATGGCTTCAATGTCCGGGGACAGGTTAGCGAAGGAGGACAACTACGGAGCATCAACGGGGAATTGTATGCCCCGCTACAGCATGTTAGTGCTGTTTTACCGGGAGGTGCAGCGGACAGAGCCGGTATCTCGAAAGGGGACCGGATTCTGGAAGTGTAAGTAAGAGTTCGCTTGCTATCTGGTAGCTGCTAACTACATGCGTAAGCTAACTCAATGGTAGATATTTGGTCAAGGCAGGGCAAAACAAATAAACCACAGCAAAGTTAAAAAGGACGCTAATTGTCATGTCAGCTCCTCTGCACTGCAGTTGGTTCGTGGAACAAACGTGTTCTGCTGACCCAAATTTAAGCTCGCTAGCTAACGTTAACTCCATAATGCACAAGCTGTTGTCCTCGGCTCAGTGCAACGCCATAAACGATCATAGCTAGCAACGTTAAATGATATGTTTCACTTGACCTGGAGACTAGGTTAACAAAACCTTGCTAACTCATGCATCAGTCTTATCGGGAGTGTACAGGGCAGAAGAGCCGGTTCATCACAATGAAAAGACGGTCTGTGTGAGAGCATGTGATCATTACGAGTTCCAGTCACACTGACTCTCTGAACTTGGATACAAGCTAACTATATTAACACCAGCACACACACAGGTTCCTTCCTTCCCTGCACATCACGTTACCAGAAAAACAGCATCTGTCATTCTTATTAACAACAGAACCAGATAATGGAAAAATGCCCATTCAATGCGTGCACATTCATAGTACTATTTTACCTACTTGCCTTGATGATAATAGGTATTTTAATAGTGTGCCCAAACGCTTTCTATCTAGTCTCAATTAAATTTCCTAATTGGAATAGATCAACAATAGCCATAGTATGTGTCTGGATGCGGATGCTGCAATGCATAGAGAGTGCAGTGTGTATGTCTGGTCTTTGCGACAGGTTTAGTATGCACAGGGGTAGCTAGCTTGGTGATGTTAGGTTCTGTTGCCATGGCAAGGAGCAGGCAGCATACAGCTCAGCATCAGTACCAGTGTGTGTGTGTGTGTGTGAGGGGAAGAAAAAGTGAGCGAGGAGGGTTGCTGGATACAGGATACATAGGGCTCATCTGATTGGATGTGCTCTCAGTAATTCTCTGTTTTGATTCGTTGGCTCACTGTTTGCTGCTTTATGATTGGGTGCCGTGCAGTAGCTTGGCAGCTTGTTGACTCTAATATTGGTGTGGTTGCACGCCCATTGTGTGTGTGTGTGTGTGTTGAGCAACACAATTATCTATGCCAGCAAGAGACACCTGCCCATGTGCTCCATATGCTCACACACAGCAGTCCCTCAGTGTTAGCTGCAGTGCTTGTGGAGCATCTCCACAGCATTCCAAAATCCACACTCCTCAGCAACACAGTCCCAGAGAACACACACACACACACACACAGTCCCAGAGAGAACACACACACACACACACAGTCCCAGAGAGAACACACACACACACACAGTCCCAGAGAGAACACACACACAGTCCCAGAGAGAACACACACACACACACAGTCCCAGAGAGAACACACACACACACACAGTCCCAGAGAGAACACACACACACACACAGTCACAGAGAACTTCTGCCTCTAAGCCCCTACCCATGCCTTTAAGACAGCCTCCAGTCCAAACACTCATAGTTACATGACCCACAGTTTTTCCTGAATTCTAACCAGACTGGAGAAACACTTGGAAGTGTTTTTGTCTGTCTTTCTGTGTGTGTTTGCCTCGGTCCAGTCTGTCTTTCTGTGTGTGTTTGTCTCGGTCCAGTCTGTCTCTGTATGTCTGTGTGTGTGTGTTTGTTTGTCTCGGTCCAGTCTGTCTCTCTGTGTGTGTGTGTGTGTGTGTGTGTTTGTTTGTCTCGGTCCAGTCTGTCTCTGTGTGTGTGTGTTTGTCTCGGTCCAGTCTGTCTCTGTATGGCTGTGTGTGTGTGTGTGTTTGTTTGTCTCGGTCCAGTCTGTCTCTGTATGGCTGTGTGTGTGTGTGTGTGTGTGTGTGTGTTTGTTTGTCTCGGTCCAGTCTGTCTCTGTATGTCTGTGCGTGTATTACTACCTCAGCTGCTTTCAGTTAAACATTAGCCAGCCGAGAGACTAGTGATTAAAGGAAATGAGTCTGGGTTTTTTGACACCTGTAAGGCATACATGCAGTGATAAACATGTTTGGACGCATAACACACACAGGCCCACAGATGACAGAATGGACCTACTGTGTTCTCTACCCACACACACTGATTAGGAGTTGTGCCGGCTGTGCGCACACTGTCAGTTTCCTTGATGAAACATTGGAATGTGTGTATCTCTGTCATTGTCTGTTTGTTTTATGGCCCCAGCGTCTTCCTCAGTGTTAACTGCAGTGCTTGTGGAGCATCTGCACTGCAGGTGGTCTGTCTGGCAGTGTTGTGTGTTGATGCTGTAATCTTTGGCCTGCTTTCTGTTCCTCTGTCACTGATGTAACATGATAGTTCGCCTGGGTTTACTAGGCAAAGGGCTACTTTATCATTTATTTTCCTGTGAACTTGTACAGAAATATCACGTTGACATCATGTGTATCCTGAAGGTAGGATTGGGTTCTTCTGTATCAATAGTTTCTACTGTGTGAACTGTGAGCCTAACTATAGTTGGTAACTGTAATATTTACTATAGGCTGCTGCAGTGCAGACGTCAGCACTCCTGCTGCTTACACACACACACACACACACAGTCTCATGCCCTGGCAAGCTGCCATCTGAGTGGCCCAGTCTCTCTTTCTCTCACACACACACACACACACACACACACACACACAGAGTCCCTGTATAGGTCACAAGTCCAGCTTACTAGCTCATGCTCTGACGCACAATCATCTGAGTGACGTGACCCCACCGTGACCCCGTTGCCATGGGAGACGTCAGAGTTCCGGCTGAGGTGAACATTAGACTTGCTGACAGCCTTATCGTGACTTCTACTGACTGACCCTTAATATATGATGATCACTGTTATACAAGAGGGTTTGTCCATTCACTCCCAAACACACACAGACTGGTACTTAATATAGGATGATCACTGTTATACAAGATGGTTTGTCCATTCACTCCCAAACACACACAGACTGGTACTTAATATAGGATGATCACTGTTATACAAGAGGGTTTGTCCATTCACTCCCAAACACACACAGACTGGTACTTAATATAGGATGATCACTGTTATACAAGAGGGCTTGTCCATTCACTCCCAAACACACACAGACTGGTACTTAATATAGGATGATCACTGTTATACAAGAGGGCTTGTCCATTCACTCCCAGACAGACACTGACTAGGCAGCAAGAAACGTCAACAACACAATTCATTTTAGGCAGAAAGAACCAATGCTAGTTTCTAATTATGTATGAGTGCTGCTGCTCATTTACAATGATGACTCAGTATACCCTAGCCCAATTATGAATGAATATTCAATCTCTACCTCCCTTCATCTGCCTCTCTCTCTCCTCTCAGTAATAGTGTGAACGTGGAGGGGGCGACCCATAAGCAGGTGGTGGATCTGATCCGTGCGGGGGAGAGGGAGCTGATGCTGGCCGTGCTGTCTGTACCTCCCCAGGAGGCTGACTGTCTGGACCCTGGAGACGACGGCTCAGCCCAGTCCTGCTATGACTACAGCGACAAACAGGCCGTCCCCATCTCCGTCCCCACATACAAACACGCTGAACTCAACCAGGAGAGGTTTGTGGTGAGTAGATGGACGGAAGGAGAAAGAAAGGAAGGGGTGGGTGGAGAGAGGGAAGGAGTGGTGGTACAAATCATTAAAAATCCAGACAGAAAATATTTACACAATAAGCAATCTAATATCACACAGTCAAACCTCTCCGTCATTTAGTTAAGTTCACCATTCTGCGATTCTCACTGTTAATAAACATGCAAATAACCTGTCCACATCTGTCCCAACATGCAAATACACTGAACAAAACCAGGGGAGAGAGGGAGGGAGAGATAAATTGACTGAGGAAAGATGTACATAACATGTACAGGTATTGCCGCAGGTAGCCTAGTGGTTAGAGCGTTGGGCCAGTAACCAAAAGGTTGCTAGATCGAATCCCCAAGCTGACAAGGTAAACATCTGTCGTTCTGCCCCTGAACAAGGCAGTTAACCCACTGTTCCTAGGCCGTCATTGTAAATAAGAATTTGATCTTAACTGACTTGCCTAGTTAAATGAAATAAAAATACCTAAAGTATATTTGAACTGTGTGTCTCTGTTTGCAGGTGTATAATGTGTACATGGCAGGCAGACAGCTGTGCTCTAAGAGGTACAGGGAGTTTGCTATCCTCAACCAGAACCTGAAGAGAGAGTTTGCCAACTACACCTTCCCCAAAATACCTGGCAAATGGCCCTTTTCCCTGTCTGAACAACAACTAGACGCTAGACGCAGGGGACTGGAGGAATACCTGGAGAAAGGTGAGAGGGAGGAAAAGGCCAGAGAAATATGGAGCAAAAACCGTTTGGAAAGGTGATTAAGAAGGGTGGAATGAGAGATGGAGGGATAACGGGAAGAAGGTGGAAGATGATGCAATACATGGAGGAGGAAGAAGAAGACATGTGGAAAGGATTGGAGAGGAGGTAGAGATGGTCAGGATTACAGGTTACTAAGAGAGGCTCATGGGAGTGTCTTAGAGAGGAGGTAGAGATGGTCAGGATTACAGGCTACTAAGAGAGGCTCATGGGAGTGTCTTAGAGAGGAGGTAGAGATGGTCAGGATTACAGGTTACTAAGAGAGGCTCATGGGAGTGTCTTAGAGAGGAGGTAGAGATGGTCAGGATTACAGGTTACTAAGAGAGGCTCATGGGAGTGTCTTAGAGAGGAGGTAGAGATGGTCAGGATTACAGGCTACTAAGAGAGGCTCATGGGAGTGTCTTAGAGAAGTGTAGAGATGGTCAGGATAACAGGCTACTCATAGAGGAACTCATGGGAGTGTCTTAGAGAGGAGGTAGAGATGGTCAGGATTACAGGCTACTAAGAGAGGCTCATGGGAGTGTCTTAGAGAGGAGGTAGAGATGGTCAGGATTACAGGCTACTAAGAGAGGCTCATGGGAGTGTCTTAGAGAGGAGGTAGAGATGGTCAGGATTACAGGCTACTAAGAGAGGCTCATGGGAGTGTCTTAGAGAGGAGGTAGAGATGGTCAGGATTACAGGCTACTAAGAGAGGCTCATGGGAGTGTCTTAGAGAGGAGGTAGAGATGGTCAGGATTACAGGCTACTAAGAGAGGCTCATGGGAGTGTTTTAGAGAGGAGGTAGAGATGGTCAGGATTACAGGCTACTAAGAGAGGCTCATGGGAGTGTCTTAGAGAGTAGGTAGAGATGGTCAGGATTACAGGCTACTAAGAGAGGCTCATGGGAGTGTCTTAGAGAGGAGGTAGAGATGGTCAGGATTACAGACTACTAAGAGAGGCTCATGGGAGTGTCTTAGAGAGGAGGTAGAGATGGTCAGGATTACAGGCTACTAAGAGAGGCTCATGGGAGTGTTTTAGAGAGGAGGTAGAGATGGTCAGGATTACAGGCTACTAAGAGAGGCTCATGGGAGTGTCTTAGAGAGGAGGTAGAGATGGTCAGGATTACAGGCTACTAAGAGAGGCTCATGGGAGTGTCTTAGAGAGGAGGTAGAGATGGTCAGGATTACAGGCTACTAAGAGAGGCTCATTGGAGTGTCTCAGAGAGGAGGTAGAGATGGTCAGGATTACAGGCTACTAAGAGAGGCTCATGGGAGTGTTTTAGAGAGGAGGTAGAGATGGTCAGGATTACAGGCTACTAAGAGAGGCTCATGGGAGTGTCTTAGAGAGGAGGTAGAGGTGGTCAGGATTACAGGCTACTAAGAGAGGCTCATGGGAGTGTCTTAGAGAGGAGGTAGAGATGGTCAGGATTACAGGCTACTAAGAGAGGCTCATGGGAGTGTCTTAGAGAGGAGGTAGAGATGGTCAGGATTACAGGCTACTAAGAGAGGCTCATGGGAGTGTCTTAGAGAGGTGTAGAGATGGTCAGGATAACAGGCTACTCATAGAGGAACTCATGGGAGTGTCTTAGAGAGGAGGTAGAGATGGTCAGGATTACAGGCTACTAAGAGAGGCTCATGGGAGTGTCTTAGAGAGGAGGTAGAGATGGTCAGGATTACAGGCTACTAAGAGAGGCTCATGGGAGTGTCTTAGAGAGGAGGTAGAGATGGTCAGGATTACAGGCTACTAAGAGAGGCTCATGGGAGTGTTTTAGAGAGGAGGTAGAGATGGTCAGGATTACAGGCTACTAAGAGAGGCTCATGGGAGTGTCTTAGAGAGTAGGTAGAGATGGTCAGGATTACAGGCTACTAAGAGAGGCTCATGGGAGTGTCTTAGAGAGGAGGTAGAGATGGTCAGGATTACAGACTACTAAGAGAGGCTCATGGGAGTGTCTTAGAGAGGAGGTAGAGATGGTCAGGATTACAGGCTACTAAGAGAGGCTCATGGGAGTGTTTTAGAGAGGAGGTAGAGATGGTCAGGATTACAGGCTACTAAGAGAGGCTCATGGGAGTGTCTTAGAGAGGAGGTAGAGATGGTCAGGATTACAGGCTACTAAGAGAGGCTCATGGGAGTGTCTTAGAGAGGAGGTAGAGATGGTCAGGATTACAGGCTACTAAGAGAGGCTCATTGGAGTGTCTCAGAGAGGAGGTAGAGATGGTCAGGATTACAGGCTACTAAGAGAGGCTCATGGGAGTGTTTTAGAGAGGAGGTAGAGATGGTCAGGATTACAGGCTACTAAGAGAGGCTCATGGGAGTGTCTTAGAGAGTAGGTAGAGATGGTCAGGATAACAGGCTACTAAGAGAGGCTCATGGGAGGGTTTTAGAGAGGAGGTAGAGATGGTCAGGATTACAGGCTACTAAGAGAGGCTCATGGGAGTGTCTTAGAGAGGAGGTAGAGATGGTCAGGATTACAGGCTACTAACAGAGGCTCATGGGAGTGTTTTAGAGAGGAGGTAGAGATGGTCAGGATTACAGGCTACTAAGAGAGGCTCATGGGAGTGTCTTAGAGAGTAGGTAGAGATGGTCAGGATAACAGGCTACTAAGAGAGGCTCATGGGAGGGTTTTAGAGAGGAGGTAGAGATGGTCAGGATTACAGGCTACTAAGAGAGGCTCATGGGAGTGTCTTAGAGAGGAGGTAGAGATGGTCAGGATTACAGGCTACTAAGAGAGGCTCATGGGAGTGTCTTAGAGAGGAGGTAGAGATGGTCAGGATTACAGGCTACTAAGAGAGGCTCATGGGAGTGTTTTAGAGAGGAGGTAGATGGTCAGGATTACAGGCTACTAAGAGAGGCTCATGGGAGTGTCTTAGAGAGGAGGTAGAGATGGTCAGGATAACAGGCTACTAAGAGAGGCTCATGGGAGTGTCTTAGAGAGGAGGTAGAGATGGTCAGGATTACAGGCTACTAAGAGAGGCTCATGGGAGTGTCTTAGAGAGGAGGTAGAGATGGTCAGGATTACAGGCTACTAAGAGAGGCTCATGGGAGTGTCTTAGAGAGGAGGTAGAGATGGTCAGGATTACAGGCTACTAAGAGAGGAACTCATGGGAGTGTCTTAGAGAGGAGGTAGAGATGGTCAGGATTACAGCCTACTCATAGAGGAACTCATGGGAGTGTCTGCAGTGGGATCTGCCTTTCTCAGTGTTTCTACTTTCTCTCTCCCCTCCTTTTCACCATCCTGCTGCCCATTCTCCCTTCTCTCTTCACAGTGTGTTCAGTGAGGGTGATTGGGGAGAGTGAAGTCATGCAGGAGTTTCTGTCTGATGAGTCTGATGAGGTAAGCGTGTCATTCTGTGTGTGTTTGCTTATTCCTCTCTCTAAGATGTATTCTTGTTTTAGACTCTTTCTCTCTTGTTCTCTCTCCTCCAATCTTATCCTCTGGGATGTGTGGTGTGTGAGATGGGGCTGGCATCTCTGTCCTTTTTCCTTCTTTTTGGTTTCCTTTCTTCTGCTTTTCCATCTCTGTTTACACTGTGTTTGTGTGTGTGCATGTCTGGCCTATGAGTGGTCCTGTGACCACCTTCTCAACCGTCTGGCCGTAAGTCATCTCTTGCCACCCCCCATTCTCCGTAGAACTATAACGGCGTATCAGATGTGGAGTTGAGGATAGCCATGCCTGATAAAACCACCGTCACAGTCCGAGTCCGCAAGAACTGTACAACTGACCAGGTCTACCAGGTAACACACCCCTAACCTCTAGTTACACATACAGCCCTCACTCCTAGTCCCCAGGTCCATCAGGCCACACCCTCACACCTAGTCCCCAGGACCATCAGGCCACACCCTCACACCTAGCTAGTCCCCAGGACCATCAGGCCACACCCTCACACCTAGTTAGTCCCCAGGACCATCAGGCCACACCCTCACACCTAGTCCCCAGGACCATCAGGCCACACCCTCACACCTAGCTAGGACCATCAGGCCACACCTAGCTAGTCCCCAGGACCATCAGGCCACACCGAGTCCCCAGGACCATCAGGCCACTCCGAGTCCCCAGGACCATCAGGCCACTCCGAGTCAGTCCCCAGGACCATCAGGCCACTCCGAGTCAGTCCCCAGGACCATCAGGCCACTCCGAGTCAGTCCCCAGGACCATCAGGCCACTCCGAGCCAGTCCCCAGGACCATCAGGCCACTCCGAGCCAGTCCCCAGGACCATCAGGCCACACCTAGCCAGTCCCCAGGACCATCAGGCCACACCTAGCCAGTCCCCAGGACCATCAGGCCACACCCTCTTTGTTAATGCGCAGGCCTCTTTGTTAATGCGCAGGCCTCTTTGTTAATGCGCAGGCCTCTTTGTTAATGCGCAGGCCTCTTTGTTAATGCGCAGGCCTCTTTGTTAATGCGCAGGCCTCTTTGTTAATGCGCAGGCCTCTTTGTTAATGCGCAGGCCTCTTTGTTAATGCGCAGGCCTCCTTGTTAATGCGCAGGCCTCCTTGTTAATGCGCAGGCCTCCTTGTTAATGCGCAGGCCTCCTTGTTAATGCGCAGGCCTCCTTGTTAATGCGCAGGCCTCCTTGTTAATGCGCAGGCCTCCTTGTTAATGCGCAGGCCTCCTTGTTAATGCGCAGGCCTCCTTGTTAATGCGCAGGCCTCCTTGTTAATGCGCAGGCCTCCTTGTTAATGCACAGGCCTTTCTCACTCTCCCACAGGCTGTGGTCATGACAGTAGGAATGGACAGCATAACGGCCAGCTACTTTGCTCTGTTTGAGGTCATCAACCACTCCTTTGGTAAGTGTGAGGGTGAGATCTTTTATTTCATAGTACTAGTCTTTTTCCATGTGCTAACTCCTAGCATTAACCTTAATCACCTGAGACTTTGGCCTCTGCCCAGAGAGAGTGCGTGCGCGGTCCTCTTGCTACATTCAGATTGAGAGTGGACCTGAGAGCTCTGTAAAAAGCTCTATGACGCTTTAATGGCCTTAATGAATGATTGATAGCTAATGTTGGGTTGTTTTAACTTTGATATGGTCAGAATCTTCCCCCTAAAGCACATTTTACTCACATACAGAGTCGTTAAAGGGACAGTTCACTCAAGTCTTACCTCAATAGTCAAGCTAAAGTGTGTATGTTGTTTGTATATCCTGCTACAGTGGGGTAGCATTGCTCATCTTTCCCATTAATTTGGGGTAGAGACCTGCACATTTCTCTCATGAATGTACCAACATGTAGACACCAGGATCTCTGGTGCCAGTCTCTAATTCATTTAATGAATGTCTCCACTCAGTAACATCTGTTGAGTCAGCCCTGTCCCTCTTCCATCAAAGACAGGCTAACGCCTACTCCCGTGTGTGTGTGTGTGTGTGTGTGTGTCTTTAATCATAGAGGCTAACATTCCTACCCAGGAGCTTTGTTGATTGAATCACTTCTTCATGATGTTGCTGTTGAGGGAGTTGTGGTGTCTGGTTGGTTGGGATATGAGCAAAGCATTTCTATTTGTAGCGAAACACAGTTTTGATTAGATGGTATACAGCTACGAATTGGCTTTTCATAGCCGGTTTAGGAGAACTTACGCAGCAGGTTAGGAGAATTAACGTAGTGGGTTAGGAGAACTTACGCAGCGGGTTAGGAGAATTAATGTAGTGGGTTAGGAGAACTTACACAGCAGGTTAGGAGAATTAACGTAGTGTGTTAGGAGAACTTACGCAGCAGGTTGGGAGAATTAACGTAGTGGGTTAGGAGAACTTACGCAGCAGGTTAGGAGAATTAACGTAGTGGGTTAGGAGAACTTACGCAGCAGGTTAGGAGAATTAACGTAGTGGGTTAGGAGAACTTACGCAGCGGGTTAGGAGACTTAATGTAGTGGGTTAGGAGAACTTACACAGCAGGTTAGGAGAATTAACGTAGTGGGTTAGGAGAACTTACGCAGCGGGTTAGGAGAATTAATGTAGTGGGTTAGGAGAACTTACACAGCAGGTTAGGAGAATTAACGTAGTGTGTTAGGAGAACTTACGCAGCAGGTTGGGAGAATTAACGTAGTGGGTTAGGAGAACTTACGCAGCAGGTTAGGAGAATTAACGTAGTGGGTTAGGAGAACTTACGCAGCAGGTTAGGAGAATTAACGTAGTGGGTTAGGAGAACTTACGCAGCGGGTTAGGAGACTTAATGTAGTGGGTTAGGAGAACTTACACAGCAGGTTAGGAGAACTTACGCAGCAGGTTAGGATAATTAACGTAGCGGGTTAGGAGAACATACACAGCAGGTTAGGATAATTAACGTAGCGGGTTAGGAGAACTTACACAGCAGGTTAGGAGAATTAACGTAATGGGTTAGGAGAACTTATGCAGCAGGTTAGGAGAATTAACGTAGTGGGTTAGGAGAACTTACGCAGCAGGTTAGGAGAATTAACGTAGTGGGTTAGGAGAACTTACGCAGCAGGTTAGGAGAATTAACGTAGTGGGTTAGGAGAATTAGGTTAAGGTTAGGAAAAGGGTAAGGGTTAGGTAAAATGCTACATTTTTCCTTGACGCAACTCAAACATGGAACTTTCCTACCGTAGCTGTATACTATCTAGCCACAACAGGAAAACACCCACCGACCTAACCCTGTCGCTCTCTCTCTCCCACCGACCTAACCCTGTCGCTCTCTCTCTCCCACCGACCTAACCCTGTCGCTCTCTCTCTCCCACCGACCTAACCCTGTCGCTCTCTCTCTCCCACCGACCTAACCCTGTCGCTCTCTCTCTCCCACCGACCTAACCCTGTCGCTCTCTCTCTCCCACCGACCTAACCCTGTCGCTCTCTCTCTCCCACCGACCTAACCCTGTCGCTCTCTCTCTCCCACCGACCTAACCCTGTCGCTCTCTCTCTCCCACCGACCTAACCCTGTCGCTCTCTCTCTCCCACCGACCTAACCCTGTCGCTCTCTCTCTCCCACCGACCTAACCCTGTCGCTCTCTCTCTCCCACCGACCTAACCCTGTCGCTCTCTCTCTCCCACCGACCTAACCCTGTCGCTCTCTCTCTCCCACCGACCTAACCCTGTCGCTCTCTCTCTCCCACCGACCTAACCCTGTCGCTCTCTCTCCCACCGACCTAACCCTGTCGCTCTCTCTCTCCCACCGACCTAACCCTGTCGCTCTCTCTCTCTCTCCCACCGACCTGACCCTGTCGCTCTCTCTCTCTCCCACCGACCTGACCCTGTCGCTCTCTCTCTCTCCCACCGACCTAAACCTGTCGCTCTCTCTCTCCCACCGACCTAAACCTGTCGCTCTCTCTCTCTCTCTCCCACCGACCTAACCCTGTCGCTCTCTCTCTCTCTCTCCCACCGACCTAACCCTGTCGCTCTCTCTCTCTCTCTCCCACCGACCTAACCCTGTCGCTCTCTCTCTCTCTCTCTCTCTCCCACCGACCTAACCCTGTCGCTCTCTGTCTCTCCCACCGACCTAACCCTGTCGCTCTCTGTCTCTCTCCCACCGACCTAACCCTGTCGCTCTCTGTCTCTCTCCCACCGACCTAACCCTGTCGCTCTCTGTCTCTCTCCCACCGACCTAACCCTGTCGCTCTCTGTCTCTCTCCCACCGACCTAACCCTGTCGCTCTCTGTCTCTCTCCCACCGACCTAACCCTGTCGCTCTCTGTCTCTCTCCCACCGACCCTAACCCTGTCGCTCTCTGTCTCTCTCCCACCGACCCTAACCCTGTCGCTCTCTGTCTCTCTCCCACCGACCTAACCCTGTCGCTCTCTGTCTCTCTCCCACCGACCTAACCCTGTCGCTCTCTGTGTCTCTCCCACCGACCTAACCCTGTCGCTCGCTCTCTCTGTCTCTCTCTCTGTCTCTCTCCGTCAGTGCGTAAACTGGCTCCTAATGAGTTCCCCCACAAGCTGTATGTTCAGAACTACACATCTGCTGTCCCTGGGACCTGCCTCACCCTGCGCAAGTGGCTCTTCACCACCGAGGAGGAGATCCTGCTCAATGACAACCAACTGGCCGTCAGCTACTGCTTCCACCAGGTGTGTGTGCATTGTGTGTGTGTCAGGGGAATGTGCATTGTGTGTCAGGGGAATGTGCATTGTGTGTCAGGGGAATGTGCATTGTGTGTCAGGGGAATGTGCATTGTGTGTCAGGGGAGTGTGCATTGTGTGTGTGTGTCAGGGGAGTGTGCATTTTGTGTGTGTAAGGGAGAATTCAGTTGGTTTGTCCATTATAACTCTCTCTCTCCCTCCACCTCTCTCAGGCGGTGGATGATGTGAAAAGGGGATTTATCAAGGCAGAGGAGAAGTCCTACCAGCTACAGAAATTAGCAGAACAGAAGAAGATGGCCATGGTTAGTGTCTCTCTCTCTCTCTCTCTGCTAGTCACTAGATGGCCATGGTTAGTGTCTCTCTCTCTCTCTGCTAGTCACTAGATGGCCATGGTTAGTGTCTCTCCCTCTGCTAGTCACTAGATGGCCATGGTTAGTGTCTCTCCCTCTCTCTCTGCTAGTCACTAGATGGCCATGGTTAGTGTCTCTCTCTCTCTCTCTCTCTCTCTCTCTCTCTCTCTCTCTCTCTGCTAGTCACTAGATGGCCATGGTTAGTCTCTCTCTCTCTCTCTGCTAGTCACTAGATGGCCATGGTTAGTCTCTCTCCCCCTCTCTGCTGGTCACTAGATGGCCATAGTTGTCTCTCTCTCTCTCTCTCCCTGTCTGCTAGTCACTAGATGGCCATGGTTGTCTCTCTCCCTCTCTGCTAGTCACTCGATGGCCATGGTTAGTGTCTCTCTCCCTCTCTGCTAGTCACTAGATGGCCATGGTTAGTGTCTCTCTCTCTCTCCTTGTCTTCTAGTCACTAGGTGGCCATGGTTAGTCTCTCTCTCCCTCTCTGCTAGTCACTAGATGGCCATGGTTAGTGTCTCTCCCTTTCTTCTAGTCACTAGGTGGCCATGGTTACTCTCTCTGCTCGTGACTAGATGCCCAAGGTTAGTGTCTCTCTCCCTCTCTGCTAGTCCTAGATGGCCATGGTTAGTGTCTCTCTCGCTCTCTCTCTCCCTGTCTGCTAGTCACTAGATGGCCATGGTTGTCTCTCTCCCTCTCTGCTGGTCACTAGATGGCCATAGTTAGTGTCTCTTTCTCTCTCTCTCTCTCTCTCTCCCTGTCTGCTGGTCACTAGATGGCCATGGTTAGTGTCTCTCTGTCCCTCTATGCTCGTCACTACATGGCCATAGTTAGTGTCTCTCTCTCTCTCTCTCTCTCTCTCTCTCTGCTAGTCACTAGGTGGCCATGGTTAGTCTCTCTCTCCCTCTCTGCTAGTCACTAGATGGCCATGGTTAGTGTCTCTCCCTTTCTTCTAGTCACTAGTGGCCATGGTTACTCTCTCTGCTCGTGACTAGATGACCATGGTTAGTGTCTCTCTCCCTCTGCTCGTGATTAGATGCCCAAGGTTAGTGTCTCTCTCCCTCTCTGCTAGTCCTAGATGGCCATGGTTAGTGTCTCTCTCCCTCTCCCTGTCTGCTAGTCACTATATGGCCATGGTTGTCTCTCTCCCTCTCTGCTAGTCACTAGATAGCCATGGTTAGTGTCTCTCTCTCTTCCCCTCGCTGCTAGTTACTAGATGGCCATGGTTAGTGTCTCTCTCCCTCTCTGCTAGTCACTAGATGGCCATGGTTAGTGTCTCTCTCCCTCTCTGCTAGTCACTAGATGGCCATGGTTAGTGTCTCTCTCCCTCTCTGCTAGTCACTAGATGGCCATGGTTAGTGTCTCTCTCTCTCTCTCTGCTAGTCACTAGATGGCCATGGTTAGTGTCTCTCTCTCTCTCTCTGCTAGTCACTAGATGGCCATGGTTAGTGTCTCTCTCTCTCTCTCTGCTAGTCACTAGATGGCCATGGTTAGTGTCTCGCTCGCTCGCTCTCTCTCTCTCTCTGCTAGTCACTAGATGGCCATGGTTAGTGTCTCTCTCTCTCTCTGCTAGTCACTAGATGGCCATGGTTAGTGTCTCTCTCTCTCTCTCCCTCTCTCTCTGCTAGTCACTAGATGACCATGGTTAGTCTCTCTCTCTCTCTCTCTGCTAGTCACTAGATGGCCATGGTTAGTGTCTCTCTCTCTCTGCTAGTCACTAGATGGCCATGGTTAGTGTCTCTCTCTGCTAGTCGCTAGATGGCCATGGTTAGTGTCTCTCTATCTCTCCTTGTCTTCTAGTCACTAGGTGGCCATGGTTAGTCTCTCTCCCTCTCTGCTAGTCACTAGATGGCCATGGTTAGTGTCTCTCTCCCTTTCTTCTAGTCACTAGGTGGCCATGGTTACTCTCTCTGCTCGTAACTAGATGGCCATGGTTAGTGTCTCTCTCCCTTTCTTCTAGTCACTAGGTGGCCATGGTTACTCTCTCTGCTAGTCACTAGATGGCCATGGTTAGTGTCTCTCTCCCTTTCTTCTAGTCACTAGGTGGCCATGGTTACTCTCTCTGCTCGTAACTAGATGGCCATGGTTAGTGTCTCTCTCCCTCTCTGCTCGTGACTAGATGCCCAAGGTTAGTGTGTCTCTCCCTCTCTGCTAGTCCATGATGGCCATGGTTAGTGTCTCTCTCTCTCTCTCTCTCTCTCTCTCCCTTTCTGCTAGTCCTAGATGGCCATGGTTAGTGTCTCTCTCTCTCCCTTTCTGCTAGTCCTAGATGGCCATGGTTAGTGTCTCTCTCTCTCTCTCTGCTAGTCACTAGATGGCCATGGTTAGTGTCTCTCTCTCTCTCTCTGCTAGTCACTAGATGGCCATGGTTAGTGTCTCTCTCTCTCTCTCTGCTAGTCACTAGATGGCCATGGTTAGTGTCTCGCTCGCTCGCTCTCTCTCTCTCTCTGCTAGTCACTAGATGGCCATGGTTAGTGTCTCTCTCTCTCTCTGCTAGTCACTAGATGGCCATGGTTAGTGTCTCTCTCTCTCTCCCTCTCTCTCTGCTAGTCACTAGATGACCATGGTTAGTCTCTCTCTCTCTCTCTCTGCTAGTCACTAGATGGCCATGGTTAGTGTCTCTCTCTCTCTGCTAGTCACTAGATGGCCATGGTTAGTGTCTCTCTCTGCTAGTCGCTAGATGGCCATGGTTAGTGTCTCTCTATCTCTCCTTGTCTTCTAGTCACTAGGTGGCCATGGTTAGTCTCTCTCCCTCTCTGCTAGTCACTAGATGGCCATGGTTAGTGTCTCTCTCCCTTTCTTCTAGTCACTAGGTGGCCATGGTTACTCTCTCTGCTCGTAACTAGATGGCCATGGTTAGTGTCTCTCTCCCTTTCTTCTAGTCACTAGGTGGCCATGGTTACTCTCTCTGCTAGTCACTAGATGGCCATGGTTAGTGTCTCTCTCCCTTTCTTCTAGTCACTAGGTGGCCATGGTTACTCTCTCTGCTCGTAACTAGATGGCCATGGTTAGTGTCTCTCTCCCTCTCTGCTCGTGACTAGATGCCCAAGGTTAGTGTGTCTCTCCCTCTCTGCTAGTCCATGATGGCCATGGTTAGTGTCTCTCTCTCTCTCTCTCTCTCTCTCTCTCCCTTTCTGCTAGTCCTAGATGGCCATGGTTAGTGTCTCTCTCTCTCTCTCTCTCTCTCTCTCTCCCTTTCTGCTAGTCCTAGATGGCCATGGTTAGTGTCTCTCTCTCTCCCTTTCTGCTAGTCCTAGATGGCCATGGTTAGTCTCTCTCTCTCTCTCTCTCTCTCTCTCTCTCTCTCTCTCGATGGCCATGCTACAACAGACATTACTGTCACAACTAATGAGCAAATATAGTACATGACTGTCAAAAAGAAAGGAGGACCGAGGCCCTCTTCAGATAATGCATTAAAATGCCTTTTTTTGTATTGGCATGTTCAATGGAAATAAAGTTTTAAAACTCTGACACGTTTCGACTGCATGGCCTTCGTCAGGGAACACATGACTGGTCTTCCATTCTGGTTAAGGGCTGTAATAGATGGGAATACACTACATGACCTAGTTTAAGACTTGGTATATACATGGCATATATGACCAAATAGACATGGAACATAGGATGGTTTCTAGAAGCAGTTGTCTGACCCCCTAAATGTTCTCTCTTTCCCCCAGTATCTCAGTATGTTACGGGGCTGTGAAGGCTACAATGAGATCATCTTCCCACACTGCTCCTGTGACTCCCGACGCAAAGGCCACGTCGTCACAGCCATCAGCATACACAACTTTAAACTGCACGCCTGCACAGAGGAGGGAACGCTAGAGGTATGGAGAACGTCTGTGTGTGTGTGTGTGTGTGTGTGTGTGTGTGTGTTGACCCTGTCTCTCTATAACAGAACCAGGTGATCGTGTTTGAGTGGGTGGAGATGCAGCACTGGGACACTGATGAGGAGGGCATGGCCTTCTGTTTCCAGTACGCCAGGGCAGAGAAGAAACCTCGCTGGGTCAAGATCTTTACTCCCTACGTGAGTCTCACACACACTCACAGTACACACCTTTTGAGAGTCCCAACGAATGTCTGAACATAATGTATCAATGTGCAGAGAGTTAACCCTTTGTTGTGCTGTGTCCTGTGTCCAGTTCAACTACCTGCATGAGTGCGTTGAGAGAGTCTTCTGTGAACTCAAGTGGAGGAAAGAGGTGAGAAGAGGGTTTTATACTGCCAGGAACTGTCTACTGGTTAACCAGCAGTCTTATACTGCCATGTACTGTCTACTGGCTAACCAGCAGTCTTATACGGCCATGTACTGTCTACTGGCTAACTAGCAGTCTTACACTGCCATGTACTGTCTACTGGCTAACCAGCAGTCTTATACTGCCATGTACTGTCTACTGGCTATTCAGCAGTCTTATACTGCCATGTACTGTCTACTGGCTAACCAGCAGTCTTATACTGCCATGTACTGTCTACTGGCTAACCAGCAGTCTTATACTGCCATGTACTGTCTACTGGCTAACCAGCAGTCTTATGCTGCCATGTACTGTCTACTGGCTAACCAGCAGTCTTATGCTGCCATGTACTGTCTACTGGCTAACCAACAGTCTTATGCTGCCATGTACTGGCTAACCAGCAGTCTTATACTGCCATGTACTGTCTACTGGCTAACCAACAGTCTTATGCTGCCATGTACTGTCTACTGGCTAACCAGCAGTCTTATACTGCCATGTACTGTCTACTGGCTAACCAGCAGTCTTATACTGCCATGTACTGTCTACTGGCTAACCAGCAGTCTTATACTGCCATGTACTGTCTACTGGCTAACCAGCAGTCTTATACTGCCATGTACTGTCTACTGGCTAACCAGCAGTCTTATGCTGCCATGTACTGTACTGGCTAACCAACAGTCTTATGCTGCCATGTACTGTCTACTGGCTAACCAACAGTCTTATGCTGCCATGTACTGTCTACTGGCTAACCAGCAGTCTTATGCTGCCATGTACTGTCTACTGGCTAACCAACAGTCTTATGCTGCCATGTACTGGCTAACCAGCAGTCTTATACTGCCATGTACTGTCTACTGGCTAACCAACAGTCTTATGCTGCCATGTACTGTCTACTGGCTAACCAACAGTCTTATGCTGCCATGTACTGGCTAACCAGCAGTCTTATACTGCCATGTACTGTCTACTGGCTAACCAGCAGTCTTATGCTACACATTTCACTGGCTAATACCTTTGGAATGTTGTCCACTGATATTGTTTAATGAGAATGTTGTGTAATATTGTGTGTCTCCAGGTGGAAGAGGAGGCTGTGGATAAAGACAATAAGAACTGCAGTAAAGAAGGTATGTGTAGCAAGGTAAGGCTTTGCCTGCCTCTGTCTCTGGTACAGCGGCCTGGGCGCGTGTGTGTGTGTTTCTGTGTGTATCTGCGAGTGTTCATATTGTGCATTTTTGCCAGCCTGCACATGTTGTTGTTTCCTGAGCCGTGTGTCTGTTTCAGAATATCTTCCAGCTGTTGAGACACAGAAGGGATGGAGGCACCTAGGAGGAGAGATCATCACCTCCTAAACATGCTCTCCTCCATCCGTCCCTCTGGTCTGGTTCGGCCCGGAACTACCACCACTACCTGTCCTCACACAACTACTACTACACCAACTACAAACTAGAACTTCTACATACCATTAACAGCAACTACAGATCAACAACCACCACACACCATCAAACTACAAATGAACAACTTCTGGACTGACTGAAGGAGAAACAACGACACACACTACAACTTAAGCTGTTATTCACCATGAACCCTTGAATACAACCCAAGCACACAATATAAACACAAGCCAACAGGAAGCTACAGTAGAAACATATAGCAGGTTTGTACAGGTGAATAAGTAACTCTAAAGACTTAGATACATGCCTTCATACATCGCATCACCTCATTGGTCAAAACTCCATGGAGACCTGTGACTATTGGCTAAGGAGGCTAACGTCTTGTGGTGGGCTTAGATGAAGGAGATGGTTCTCTGGGACGATATTGGACAAGGGATTTGACACGTGCAAGGCCATTGGGTGTTTTGTGGCCACTTTGGAGTGCTCTGGACTGGAACAGAGTGCAGTGGTAGAAGAGAACAAAAGAGGGATACAGATGCTGGAACAGAACCTGTTCTAAAAGAGAAAACGGCTGGTGGTGTTGGAACAGAACCTGTTCTAAAAGAGAAAACGGCTGGTGGTGTTGGAACAGAACCTGTTCTAAAAGAGGAAATGGCTGGTGGTGATGGAACAGAACCTGTTCTAAAAGAGAAAACGGATGGTGGTGATGGAACAGAACCTGTTCTAAAAGAGGAAATGGCTGGTGGTGATGGAACAGAACCTGTTCTAAAAGAGGAACTGGCTGGTGGTGATGGAACAGAACCTGTTCTAAAAGAGGAAATGGCTGGTGGTGATGGAACAGAACCTGTTCTAAAAGAGGAAATGGCTGGTAGTGATGGAACAGAACCTGTTCTAAAAGAGGAAACGGCTGGTGGTGTTGGAACAGAACCTGTTCTAAAAGAGGAAATGGCTGGTGGTGATGGAACAGAACCTGTTCTAAAAGAGGAAACGGCTGGTGGTGTTGGAACAGAACCTGTTCTAAAAGAGGAAATGGCTGGTGGTGATGGAACAGAACCTGTTCTAAAAGAGGAAACGGCTGGTGGTGTTGGAACAGAACCTGTTCTAAAAGAGGAAACGGCTGGTGGTGTTGGAACAGAACCTGTTCTAAAAGAGGAAACGGCTGGTGGTGTTGGAACAGAACCTGTTCTAAAAGAGGAAATGGCTGGTGGTGATGGAACAGAACCTGTTCTACAAGAGGAAATGTCTGGTGGTGATGGAACAGAACCTGTTCTAAAAGAGGAAATGGCTGGTGGTGTTGGAACAGAACCTGTTCTAAAAGAGGAAACGGCTGGTGGTGTTGGAACAGAACCTGTTCTAAAAGAGGAAACGGCTGGTGGTGTTGGAACAGAACCTGTTCTAAAAGAGGAAACGGCTGGTGGTGTTGGAACAGAACCTGTTCTAAAAGAGGAAACGGCTGGTGGTGATGGAACAGAACCTGTTCTAAAAGAGGAAATGGCTGGTGGTGTTGGAACAGAACCTGTTCTAAAAGAGGAAACGGCTGGTGGTGATGGACTGAGGAGACGCATCTGAAAAGTTCTAAAACAGGAACTGTGTGTGTGTGTGTGTGTGTGTGTGTGTGTGTGTGTGTGTGTGTGTGTGTGTGTGTGTGTGTGTGTGTGCCGACTGATTATGGACAGCTGTGAGAGTCTAGGTTGGAACCCTGGAGGTAGAAACAACCCTTCTCTCTGACTCTGAACTGAACTCCCAGAATGAGTCTAGACAGACAGACGGAGGGAACCGGCCACATGATACAAGAGACTGGACTCATATGAACCACACAGACCGATTGACATATGGATATTATCTCCTGTTTGTAGCCACTATCTCCATTTCAAAGAGATCTACTGAAGAGACTATTACAGAGAGAGAGAGAGAAACCATACATTTCCTTTATTTATGACTATTGGGCCGAGCAGAACCAAGGGTAGCATGTGTGTTTCAGCTGCTGGTTCTGTTTCGGTTTACAGATGCTGAAATTGCCCTGAAGCCATTTTTGAATACATAAACCTTCTCATTAAAACACACACACACACAGAATGCTCATCATGTAGGAATTGGATCCCAGGAAAGTATTCTGCCATCTTGACAGATACCTGAACAAGGAACATGTTTACTTCACCTGTGTGTTTTGTGTCTAAAGACATATATATATATATATAAAATGATATATATCATTTTTAATGTGGACATTTCAGACATTGGACAGAATAGCACAAAAACCCTGTAAGATGTTGACCACATTAAGCTCAATATGTATTCATTCTATGCTAGGGTCTCATGAAGACTGTATTTATACTGGGTTGTAAATAACACTGAACTCAAAGTGCATCTCGATTGACATGTTTTGTGTCATTTTGTTCTTGAGAAAAGGTGTGATGCTTTAGAAACACACTGTGATTGTCAGTCTGTAGGATATGTCTATGGTGTTGGTTTAGGTGAGTCTTTGGTTCAATTGATATCGGGGCGGCAGGGTAGCCTAGTGGTTAGAGCGTTGGACTAGTAACCGAAAGGTTGCAAGTTCAAATCCCCGAGCTGACAAGGTACAAATCTGTCGTTCTGCCCCTGAACAGGCAGTTAACCCACTGTTCCTAGGCCGTCATTGAAAATAAGAATTTGTTCTTAACTGACTTGCCTAGTAAAATAAAGGTAAAATTTAAATTTAAAAATATATTGGTCCTTGTGTATCTGAAGAAGCTGCAGTACTCAGAACGACCTACAGGGGTCTCCCTCCCACTGAGAAACACTAGATCAGTTCCTATAGAAAAGGGCTGGCCAGTATTCTAACAGAGGGTGCAGGCCCAGGCCCAGCCAAGCAGTAACACACCTGATTCAATATCTGGTGGATGTTATCATTGGTTGATGCAACACCACACACATCTTTAAATGCAGTGTTAACCTGCAACAGTGTTGCAGTAGGAGCTACACGGAGGTATACACCCTGAACCCCACAGAGGTTTAAACAGTGGTGTAGTAGGAGCTACATGGAGGTATACGCCCTAAACCCCACAGAGGTTTAAACAGTGGTGTAGGAGGTATACGCCCTGAACCCCACAGAGGTTTAAACAGTGATGCAGTAGGAGCTACACGGAGGTATACACCCTGAACCCCACAGAGGTTTAAACAGTGGTGTAGGAGGTATACGCCCTAAACCCCACAGAGGTTTAAACAGTGGTGTAGTAGGAGCTACATGGAGGTATACGCCCTAAACCCCACAGAGGTTTAAACAGTGGTGTAGGAGGTATACGCCCTGAACCCCACAGAGGTTTAAACAGTGATGCAGTAGGAGCTACACGGAGGTATACGCCTGAACCCCACAGAGGTTTAAACAGTGGTGTAGTAGGTATACGCCTAAACCCCACAGAGGTTTAAACAGTGGTGCAGTAGGAGCTACACGGAGGTATACGCCCTAAACCCCACAGAGGTTTAAACAGTGGTGTAGGAGGTATACGCCATAAACCCCACAGAGGTTTAAACAGTGGTGTAGTAGGAGCTACACGGAGGTATACGCCTAAACCCCACAGAGGTTTAAACAGTGGTGTAGTAGGAGGTATACGCCCTAAACCCCACAGAGGTTTAAACAGTGATGCAGTAGGAGCTACACGGAGGTATACGCCTAAACCCCACAGAGGTTTAAACAGTGATGCAGTAGGAGCTACATGGAGGTATACGCCCTAAACCCCACAGAGGTTTAAACAGTGGTGTAGTAGGAACTACACGGAGGTATACACCCTCAACCCCACAGAGGTTTAAACAGTGGTGTAGTAGGAGGTAAATACGGTTTAAACAGTGGGTATACGCCCTAAACCCCACAGAGGTTTAAACAGTGGTGTAGTAGGAGCTACACGGAGGTATACGCCCTGAACCCCACAGAGGTTTAAACAGTGGTGTAGTAGGAGCTACACGGAGGTATACGCCCTAAACCCCACAGAGGTTTAAACAGTGGTGTAGTAGGAGCTACACGGAGGTATACGCCCTAAACCCCACAGAGGTTTAAACAGTGGTGTAGGAGGTATATGCCCTAAACCCCACAGAGGTTTAAACAGTGGTGCAGTAGGAGCTACACGGAGGTATACGCCCTAAACCCCACAGAGGTTTAAACAGTGGTGTAGTAGGAGCTACATGGAGGTATACGCCCTAAACCCCACAGAGGTTTAAACAGTGGTGTAGGAGGTATACGCCCTGAACCCCACAGAGGTTTAAACAGTGATGCAGTAGGAGCTACACGGAGGTATACACCCTGAACCCCACAGAGGTTTAAACAGTGGTGTAGTAGGAGCTACATGGAGGTATACGCCCTAAACCCCACAGAGGTTTAAACAGTGGTGTAGGAGGTATACGCCCTGAACCCCACAGAGGTTTAAACAGTGATGCAGTAGGAGCTACACGGAGGTATACACCCTGAACCCCACAGAGGTTTAAACAGTGATGCAGTAGGAGGTATACGCCCTAAACCCCACAGAGGTTTAAACAGTGGTGTAGTAGGAGCTACATGGAGGTATACGCCTAAACCCCACAGAGGTTTAAACAGTGGTGTAGTAGGAGGTATACGGAGGCGCCTAAACCCCACAGAGGTTTAAACAGTGGTGTAGTAGGAACTACACGGAGGTATACGCCCTAAACCCCACAGAGGTTTAAACAGTGGTGTAGGAGTACACGGAGGTATACGCCTAAACCCCACAGAGGTTTAAACAGTGGTGCAGTAGGAGCTACACGGAGGTATACGCCCTAAACCCCACAGAGGTTTAAACAGTGGTGTAGGAGGTATACGCCCTAAACCCCACAGAGGTTTAAACAGTGGTGCAGTAGGAGCTACACGGAGGTATACGCCCTAAACCCCACAGAGGTTTAAACAGTGGTGTAGTAGGAGTATACGCCTAAACCCCACAGAGGTTTGGAGGTATACGCCCTAAACCCCACAGAGGTTTAAACAGTGGTGTAGGAGGTATACGCCCTGAACCCCACAGAGGTTTAAACAGTGATGCAGTAGGAGCTACACGGAGGTATACACCCTGAACCCCACAGAGGTTTAAACAGTGGTGTAGGAGGTATACGCCCTAAACCCCACAGAGGTTTAAACAGTGGTGTAGTAGGAGCTACATGGAGGTATACGCCCTAAACCCCACAGAGGTTTAAACAGTGGTGTAGGAGGTATACGCCCTGAACCCCACAGAGGTTTAAACAGTGGTGTAGTAGGAGCTACACGGAGGTATACGCTCTAAACCCCACAGAGGTTTAAACAGTGGTGTAGTAGGTATACGCCCTAAACCCCACAGAGGTTTAAACAGTGATGCAGTAGGAGCTACACGGAGGTATACGCCCTAAACCCCACAGAGGTTTAAACAGTGGTGTAGGAGGTATACGCCCTCAACCCCACAGAGGTTTAAACAGTGGTGTAGTAGGAACTACACGGAGGTATACGCCCTCAACCCCACAGAGGTTTAAACAGTGGTGTAGTAGGAGGTATACGCCCTAAACCCCACAGAGGTTTAAACAGTGGTGTAGTAGGAGCTACACGGAGGTATACGCCCTAAACCCCACAGAGGTTTAAACAGTGGTGCAGTAGGAGCTACATGGAGGTATACGCCCTAAACCCCACAGAGGTTTAAACAGTGGTGTAGTAGGAACTACACGGAGGTATACACCCTCAACCCCACAGAGGTTTAAACAGTGGTGTAGTAGGAGGTATACGCCCTAAACCCCACAAAGGTTTAAACAGTGGTGTAGTAGGAGCTACACGGAGGTATACGCCCTAAACCCCACAGAGGTTTAAACAGTGGTGCAGTAGGAGCTACACGGAGGTATACGCCCTAAACCCCACAGAGGTTTAAACAGTGGTGTAGGAGGTATATGCCATAAACCCCACAGAGGTTTAAACAGTGGTGCAGTAGGAGCTACACGGAGGTATACGCCCTAAACCCCACAGAGGTTTAAACAGTGGTGTAGTAGGAGCTACACGGAGGTATACGCCCTAAACCCCACAGAGGTTTAAACAGTGATGTAGTAGGAGCTACACGGAGGTATACGCCCTGAACCCCACAGAGGTTTAAACAGTGGTGTAGTAGGAGCTACACGGAGGTATACGCCTAAACCCCACAGAGGTTTAAACAGTGATGTAGGAGGTATACGCCTGAACCCCACAGAGGTTTAAACAGTGGTGTAGGAGGTATACGCCTAAACCCCACAGAGGTTTAAACAGTGGTGCAGTAGGAGCTACACGGAGGTATACGCCTAAACCCCACAGAGGTTTAAACAGTGGTGTAGGAGGTATACGCCATAAACCCCACAGAGGTTTAAACAGTGGTGCAGTAGGAGCTACACGGAGGTATACGCCTAAACCCCACAGAGGTTTAAACAGTGGTGTAGTAGGAGGTATATGCCTAAACCCCACAGAGGTTTAAACAGTGGTGCAGTAGGAGCTACACGGAGGTATACGCCCTAAACCCCACAGAGGTTTAAACAGTGATGCAGTAGGAGCTACATGGAGGTATACCCTAAACCCCACAGAGGTTTAAACAGTGGTGTAGTAGGAGGTATACTCAACCCCACAGGTTTAAACAGTGGTGTATAGGAGCCGGAGGTAAACTAAACACCACAGAGGTTTAAACAGTGGTGTAGTAGGAACTACACGGAGGTATACGCCCTGAACCCCACAGAGGTTTAAACAGTGGTGTAGTAGGAGCTACACGGAGGTATACGCCCTAAACCCCACAGAGGTTTAAACAGTGGTGTAGTAGGAGCTACACGGAGGTATACGCCCTAAACCCCACAGAGGTTTAAACAGTGGTGTAGGAGGTATATGCCCTAAACCCCACAGAGGTTTAAACAGTGGTGCAGTAGGAGCTACACGGAGGTATACGCCCTAAACCCCACAGAGGTTTAAACAGTGGTGTAGTAGGAGCTACACGGAGGTATACGCCCTGAACCCCACAGAGGTTTAAACAGTGGTGTAGTAGGAGCTACACGGAGGTATACGCCCTAAACCCCACAGAGGTTTAAACAGTGGTGTAGTAGGAGCTACACGGAGGTATACGCCCTAAACCCCACAGAGGTTTAAACAGTGATGTAGGAGGTATACGCCCTGAACCCCACAGAGGTTTAAACAGTGGTGTAGGAGGTATACGCCCTAAACCCCACAGAGGTTTAAACAGTGGTGCAGTAGGAGCTACACGGAGGTATACGCCCTAAACCCCACAGAGGTTTAAACAGTGGTGTAGTAGGAGGTATACGCCCTAAACCCCACAGAGGTTTAAACAGTGGTGTAGTAGGAGCTACACGGAGGTATACGCCCTGAACCCCACAGAGGTTTAAACAGTGATGTAGGAGGTATACGCCCTGAACCCCACAGAGGTTTAAACAGTGGTGTAGGAGGTATACACCCTGAACCCCACAGAGGTTTAAACAGTGATGTAGGAGGTATACACCCTGAACCCCACAGAGGTTTAAACAGTGGTGTAGGAGGTATACGCCCTGAACCCACACAGAGGTTTAAACAGTGATGTAGGAGGTATACACCCTGAACCCACAGAGGTTTAAACAGTGATGTAGGAGGTATACACCCTGAACCCCACAGAGGTTTAAACAGTGGTAGGAGTACACGGAGGTATACGCCCTAAACCCCACAGAGGTTTAAACAGTGGTGTAGGAGTAGGAGCTACATGGAGGTATACGCCCTAAACCCCACAGAGGTTTAAACAGTGGTGTAGTAGGAGCTACACGGAGGTATACGCCCTAAACCCCACAGAGGTTTAAACAGTGGTGTAGGAGGTATACGCCCTGAACCCCACAGAGGTTTAAACAGTGGTGTAGTAGGAGCTACACGGAGGTATACGCCCTAAACCCCACAGAGGTTTAAACAGTGGTGTAGTAGGAGCTACACGGAGGTATACGCCCTAAACCCCACAGAGGTTTAAACAGTGATGTAGGAGGTATACGCCCTGAACCCCACAGAGGTTTAAACAGTGGTGTAGTAGGAGCTACACGGAGGTATACGCCCTAAACCCCACAGAGGTTTAAACAGTGATGTAGTAGGAGCTACACGGAGGTATACGCCCTGAACCCCACAGAGGTTTAAACAGTGGTGTAGGAGGTATACGCCCTAAACCCCACAGAGGTTTAAACAGTGGTGCAGTAGGAGCTACACGGAGGTATACGCCCTAAACCCCACAGAGGTTTAAACAGTGGTGTAGTAGGAGGTAAACGTCCTGAACCCCACAGAGGTTTAAACAGTGATGCAGTAGGAGCTACACGGAGGTATACGCCCTAAACCCCACAGAGGTTTAAACAGTGATGTAGTAGGAGCTACACGGAGGTATACGCCCTGAACCCCACAGAGGTTTAAACAGTGGTGTAGTAGGAGCTACACGGAGGTATACGCCCTAAACCCCACAGAGGTTTAAACAGTGGTGTAGTAGGAGCTACACTGAGGTATACGCCCTAAACCCCACAGAGGTTTAATCAGTGGTGCAGTAGGAGCTACATGGAGGTATACGCCCTAAATCCCACAGAGGTTTAAACAGTGGTGTAGGAGGTATACGCCCTGAACCCCACAGAGGTTTAAACAGTGGTGTAGTAGGAACTACACGGAGGTATACGCCCTCAACCCCACAGAGGTTTAAACAGTGGTGTAGTAGGAGGTATACGCCCTAAACCCCACAGAGGTTTAAACAGTGGTGTAGTAGGAGCTACACGGAGGTATACGCCCTAAACCCCACAGAGGTTTAAACAGTGGTGCAGTAGGAGCTACATGGAGGTATACGCCCTAAACCCCACAGAGGTTTAAACAGTGGTGTAGTAGGAACTACACGGAGGTATACACCCTCAACCCCACAGAGGTTTAAACAGTGGTGTAGTAGGAGGTATACGCCCTAAACCCCACAAAGGTTTAAACAGTGGTGTAGTAGGAGCTACACGGAGGTATACGCCCTAAACCCCACAGAGGTTTAAACAGTGGTGCAGTAGGAGCTACACGGAGGTATACGCCCTAAACCCCACAGAGGTTTAAACAGTGGTGTAGGAGGTATATGCCAGAGGTTTAAACCCACAGAGGTTTAAACAGTGGTGTAGTAGGAGCTACACGGAGGTATACGCCCTAAACCCCACAGAGGTTTAAACAGTGATGTAGTAGGAGCTACACGGAGGTATACGCCCTGAACCCCACAGAGGTTTAAACAGTGGTGTAGTAGGAGCTACACGGAGGTATACGCCCTAAACCCCACAGAGGTTTAAACAGTGATGTAGGAGGTATACGCCCTGAACCCCACAGAGGTTTAAACAGTGGTGTAGGAGGTATACGCCCTAAACCCCACAGAGGTTTAAACAGTGGTGCAGTAGGAGCTACACGGAGGTATACGCCCTAAACCCCACAGAGGTTTAAACAGTGGTGTAGGAGGTATATGCCATAAACCCCACAGAGGTTTAAACAGTGGTGCAGTAGGAGCTACACGGAGGTATACGCCCTAAACCCCACAGAGGTTTAAACAGTGGTGTAGTAGGAGGTATACGTCCTGAACCCCACAGAGGTTTAAACAGTGATGCAGTAGGAGCTACACGGAGGTATACGCCCTAAACCCCACAGAGGTTTAAACAGTGATGCAGTAGGAGCTACATGGAGGTATACGCCCTAAACCCCACAGAGGTTTAAACAGTGGTGTAGTAGGAACTACACGGAGGTATACGCACTCAACCCCACAGAGGTTTAAACAGTGGTGTAGTAGGAGGTATACGGAGGTATACGCCCTAAACCCCACAGAGGTTTAAACAGTGGTGTAGTAGGAACTACACGGAGGTATACGCCCTGAACCCCACAGAGGTTTAAACAGTGGTGTAGTAGGAGCTACACGGAGGTATACGCCCTAAACCCCACAGAGGTTTAAACAGTGGTGTAGTAGGAGCTACACGGAGGTATACGCCCTAAACCCCACAGAGGTTTAAACAGTGGTGTAGGAGGTATATGCCCTAAACCCCACAGAGGTTTAAACAGTGGTGCAGTAGGAGCTACACGGAGGTATACGCCCTAAACCCCACAGAGGTTTAAACAGTGGTGTAGTAGGAGCTACACGGAGGTATACGCCCTGAACCCCACAGAGGTTTAAACAGTGGTGTAGTAGGAGCTACACGGAGGTATACGCCCTAAACCCCACAGAGGTTTAAACAGTGGTGTAGTAGGAGCTACACGGAGGTATACGCCTAAACCCCACAGAGGTTTAAACAGAGGGTTACGCCCTAAACCCCACAGAGGTTTAATCAGTGGTGCAGTAGGAGCTACATGGAGGTATACGCCTAAACCCCACAGAGGTTTAAACAGTGGTGTAGGAGGTATACGCCCTAAACCCCACAGAGGTTTAAACAGTGGTGTAGTAGGAACTACACGGAGGTATACGCCCTCAACCCCACAGAGGTTTAAACAGTGGTGTAGTAGGAGGTATACGCCCTAAACCCCACAGAGGTTTAAACAGTGGTGTAGTAGGAGCTACACGGAGGTATACGCCTAAACCCCACAGAGGTTTAAACAGTGGTGCAGTAGGAGCTACATGGAGGTATACGCCCTAAACCCCACAGAGGTTTAAACAGTGGTGTAGTGAACTACACGGAGGTATACACCCTCAACCCCACAGAGGTTTAAACAGTGGTGTAGTAGGAGGTATACGCCTAAACCCCACAAGGTTTAAACAGTGTGTAGTAGGAGCTACACGGAGGTATACGCCCTAAACCCCACAGAGGTTTAAACAGTGGTGCAGTAGGAGCTACACGGAGGTATACGCCCTAAACCCCACAGAGGTTTAAACAGTGGTGTAGGAGGTATATGCCATAAACCCCACAGAGGTTTAAACAGTGGTGCAGTAGGAGCTACACGGAGGTATACGCCCTAAACCCCACAGAGGTTTAAACAGTGGTGTAGTAGGAGCTACACGGAGGTATACGCCCTAAACCCCACAGAGGTTTAAACAGTGATGTAGTAGGAGCTACACGGAGGTATACGCCCTGAACCCCACAGAGGTTTAAACAGTGGTGTAGTAGGAGCTACACGGAGGTATACGCCCTAAACCCCACAGAGGTTTAAACAGTGATGTAGGAGGTATACGCCCTGAACCCCACAGAGGTTTAAACAGTGGTGTAGGAGGTATACGCCCTAAACCCCACAGAGGTTTAAACAGTGGTGCAGAAGGAGCTACACGGAGGTATACGCCCTAAACCCCACAGAGGTTTAAACAGTGGTGTAGGAGGTATATGCCATAAACCCCACAGAGGTTTAAACAGTGGTGCAGTAGGAGCTACACGGAGGTATACGCCCTAAACCCCACAGAGGTTTAAACAGTGGTGTAGTAGGAGGTATACGTCCTGAACCCCACAGAGGTTTAAACAGTGATGCAGTAGGAGCTACACGGAGGTATACGCCCTAAACCCCACAGAGGTTTAAACAGTGATGCAGTAGGAGCTACATGGAGGTACGCCCTAAACCCCACAGAGGTTTAAACAGTGGTGTAGTAGGAACTACACGGAGGTATACGCCTCAACCCCACAGAGGTTTAAACAGTGGTGTAGTAGGAGGTATACGGAGGTATACGCCCTAAACCCCACAGAGGTTTAAACAGTGGTGTAGTAGGAACTACACGGAGGTATACGCCCTGAACCCCACAGAGGTTTAAACAGTGGTGTAGTAGGAGCTACACGGAGGTATACGCCCTAAACCCCACAGAGGTTTAAACAGTGGTGTAGTAGGAGCTACACGGAGGTATACGCCCTAAACCCCACAGAGGTTTAAACAGTGGTGTAGGAGGTATATGCCCTAAACCCCACAGAGGTTTAAACAGTGGTGCAGTAGGAGCTACACGGAGGTATACGCCTAAACCCCACAGAGGTTTAAACAGTGGTGTAGTAGGAGCTACACGGAGGTAACGCCCTGAACCCCACAGAGGTTTAAACAGTGGTGTAGTAGGAGCTACAGGAGGTATACGCCCTGAACCCCACAGAGGTTTAAACAGTGGTGTAGTAGGAGCTACACGGAGGTATACGCCCTAAACCCCACAGAGGTTTAAACAGTGATGTAGGAGGTATACGCCCAAACCCCACAGAGGTTTAAACAGTGGTGTAGGAGGTATACGCCCTAAACCCCACAGAGGTTTAAACAGTGGTGCAGTAGGAGCTACACGGAGGTATACGCCCTAAACCCCACAGAGGTTTAAACAGTGGTGTAGTAGGAGGTATACGCCCTAAACCCCACAGAGGTTTAAACAGTGGTGTAGTAGGAGCTACACGGAGGTATACGCCCTGAACCCCACAGAGGTTTAAACAGTGATGTAGGAGGTATACGCCCTGAACCCCACAGAGGTTTAAACAGTGGTGTAGGAGGTATACACCCTGAACCCCACAGAGGTTTAAACAGTGATGTAGGAGGTATACACCCTGAACCCCACAGAGGTTTAAACAGTGGTGTAGGAGGTATACGCCCTGAACCCCACAGAGGTTTAAACAGTGATGTAGGAGGTATACGCCCTGAACCACACAGAGGTTTAAACAGTGATGTAGGAGGTATACACCCTGAACCCCACAGAGGTTTAAACAGTGATGTAGTAGGAGCTACACGGAGGTATACGCCCTAAACCCCACAGAGGTTTAAACAGTGGTGTAGGAGGTATACGCCCTGAACCCCACAGAGGTTTAAACAGTGGTGTAGGAGGTATACGCCCTAAACCCCACAGAGGTTTAAACAGTGGTGTAGAAGGAGCTACACGGAGGTATACGCCCTAAACCCCACAGAGGTTTAAACAGTGGTGTAGTAGGAGCTACATGGAGGTATACGCCCTAAACCCCACAGAGGTTTAAACAGTGGTGTAGTAGGAGCTACACGGAGGTATACGCCCTAAACCCCACAGAGGTTTAAACAGTGGTGTAGGAGGTATACGCCCTGAACCCCACAGAGGTTTAAACAGTGGTGTAGTAGGAGCTACACGGAGGTATACGCCCTAAACCCCACAGAGGTTTAAACAGTGGTGTAGTAGGAGCTACACGGAGGTATACGCCCTAAACCCCACAGAGGTTTAAACAGTGATGTAGGAGGTATACGCCCTGAACCCCACAGAGGTTTAAACAGTGGTGTAGTAGGAGCTACACGGAGGTATACGCCCTAAACCCCACAGAGGTTTAAACAGTGATGTAGTAGGAGCTACACGGAGGTATACGCCCTGAACCCCACAGAGGTTTAAACAGTGGTGTAGGAGGTATACGCCCTAAACCCCACAGAGGTTTAAACAGTGGTGCAGTAGGAGCTACACGGAGGTATACGCCCTAAACCCCACAGAGGTTTAAACAGTGGTGTAGTAGGAGGTATACGTCCTGAACCCCACAGAGGTTTAAACAGTGATGCAGTAGGAGCTACACGGAGGTATACGCCCTAAACCCCACAGAGGTTTAAACAGTGATGTAGTAGGAGCTACACGGAGGTATACGCCCTGAACCCCACAGAGGTTTAAACAGTGGTGTAGTAGGAGCTACACGGAGGTATACGCCCTAAACCCCACAGAGGTTTAAACAGTGGTGTAGTAGGAGCTACACTGAGGTATACGCCCTAAACCCCACAGAGGTTTAATCAGTGGTGCAGTAGGAGCTACATGGAGGTATACGCCCTAAATCCCACAGAGGTTTAAACAGTGGTGTAGGAGGTATACGCCCTGAACCCCACAGAGGTTTAAACAGTGGTGTAGTAGGAACTACACGGAGGTATACGCCCTCAACCCCACAGAGGTTTAAACAGTGGTGTAGTAGGAGGTATACGCCCTAAACCCCACAGAGGTTTAAACAGTGGTGCAGTAGGAGCTACACGGAGGTATTCGCTCTAAACCCCACTGAGGTTTAAACAGTGATGTAGTAGGAGCTACACGGAGGTATACGCCCTAAACCCCACAGAGGTTTAAACAGTGGTGTAGTAGGAGCTACACGGAGGTATACGCCCTGAACCCCACAGAGGTTTAAACAGTGGTGTAGTAGGAGCTACACGGAGGTATACGCCCTAAACCCCACAGAGGTTTAAACAGTGGTGTAGGAGGTATGTGACCTAAACCCCACAGAGGTTTAAACAGTGGTGCAGTAGGAGCTACACGGAGGTATACGCCCTAAACCCCACAGAGGTTTAAACAGTGGTGTAGTAGGAGGTATACGTCCTGAACCCCACAGAGGTTTAAACAGTGATGCAGTAGGAGCTACACGGAGGTATACGCCCTGAACCCCACAGAGGTTTAAACAGTGGTGTAGTAGGAGCTACACGGAGGTATACGCCCTGAACCCCACAGAGGTTTAAACAGTGGTGTAGTAGGAGCTACACGGAGGTATACGCCCTAAACCCCACAGAGGTTTAAACAGTGGTGTAGGAGGTATACGCCCTGAACCCCACAGAGGTTTAAACAGTGATGTAGGAGGTATACGCCCTGAACCCCACAGAGGTTTAAACAGTGGTGTAGTAGGAGCTACACGGAGGTATACGCCCTAAACCCCACAGAGGTTTAAACAGTGATGTAGTAGGAGCTACACGGAGGTATACGCCCTGAACCCCACAGAGGTTTAAACAGTGGTGTAGTAGGAGGTATACGTCCTGAACCCCACAGAGGTTTAAACAGTGATGCAGTAGGAGCTACACGGAGGTATACGCCCTAAACCCCACAGAGGTTTAAACAGTGATGTAGTAGGAGCTACACGGAGGTATACGCCCTGAACCCCACAGATGTTTAAACAGTGGTGTAGTAGGAGCTACACGGAGGTATACGCCCTAAACCCCACAGAGGTTTAAACAGTGGTGTAGTAGGAGCTACACGGAGGTATACGCCCTAAACCCCACAGAGGTTTAAACAGTGGTGTAGTAGGAGCTACACGGAGGTATACGCCCTAAACCCCACAGAGGTTTAAACAGTGGTGTAGTAGGTATACGCCCTGAACCCCACAGAGGTTTAAACAGTGATGTAGGAGGTATACGCCCTGAACCCCACAGAGGTTTAAACAGTGGTGTAGTAGGAGCTACACAGAGGTATATGCCCTAAACCCCACAGAGGTTTAAACAGTGGTGTAGTAGGAGCTACACGGAGGTATACACCCTAAACCCCACAGAGGTTTAAACAGTGATGTAGTAGGAGCTACACGGAGGTATACGCCCTGAACCCCACAGAGGTTTAAACAGTGATGTAGGAGGTATACGCCCTGAACCCCACAGAGGTTTAAACAGTGATGTAGTAGGAGCTACACGGAGGTATACGCCCTAAACCCCACAGAGGTTTAAACAGTGGTGCAGTAGGAGCTACACGGAGGTATACGCCCTGAACCCCACAGAGGTTTAAACAGTGATGTAGGAGGTATACGCCCTGAACCCCACAGAGGTTTAAACAGTGGTGTAGTAGGAGCTACACGGAGGTATACGCCCTGAACCCCACAGAGGTTTAAACAGTGGTGTAGTAGGAGCTACATGGAGGTATACGCCCTAAACCCCACAGAGGTTTAAACAGTGGTGTAGTAGGTATACGCCCTAAACCCCACAGAGGTTTAAACAGTGGTGTAGGAGGTATACGCCCTGAACCCCACAGAGGTTTAAACAGTGGTGTAGTAGGAGCTACATGGAGGTATACGCCCTGAACCCCACAGATGTTTAAACAGTGGTGTAGTAGGTATACACCCTGAACCCCACAGAGGTTTAAACAGTGATGTAGTAGGAGCTACACGGAGGTATACACCCTAAACCCCACAGAGGTTTAAACAGTGGTGTAGTAGGAGCTACACGGAGGTATACGCCCTGAACCCCACAGAGGTTTAAACAGTGGTGTAGTAGGAGCTACACGGAGGTATACGCCCTGAACCCCACAGAGGTTTAAATAAAGGTTCAGTAAAATAAATATGCACAAAACCCACTTTTTGTTCAGTGGACATTGGGTATAGTCACTTCTTAATTCCCACTGATCCGTATCCAAGTAGTGTAGTGGTGGTATAAACAGTATCAAGTATGTGGTACAATAGAGAAAGTAGCCTACACAATCCCAAAGCACGTGTATTATATTCACGTGCGCTGCACACAGCCAAGTTTCAGCTGAATATCATGGCAGTAAGAGCCGCAGCTGGTTGTACCATGGAGCAGCTCAAAGCTGGTAGGGTAGGTAGGACTTGCCTAGTTAAATAAAGGTTCAATGAATCAAATCAAGAAACAATGGGGAAGCAAACCAGGTACTGAAACAGTTTGGTCCAAAGTCTTGGTTGAATCTTTGCAGTGCTCAATTCAGTCATCATGTGCTGTTTTGAATGAACATTTCCAAATGCTTTCCCAAGGAAAACTTCCTAATTAAAGCTGCAATATGTAAATTTGGGCGACCCAACAAGTTCATAGAGGTTGAGAATGTACAAAGACTCTGTATAATTACTTATTGTTTTGTCACAAACTGAAATTAGGCGAACTTAGAATTTTAGCAACCAGGAAATGGCGGAGCTATTTCTGTATAGTGCATCTTTAAATGTTGACTGCAAATTAGGCCTACATGATATAATTATGATTTGTATCAATCTGGAGGGCATTTATTTAGAAAACTCTGCAATCACATGTACTCTACTGTAGGCCTACATTGTAGAGTACAGACACTGCGAGCCACATGGTATTTTGCTTAATTATTTTAAAGGGCAACTAGACCCTCCCAAAAATAGTATTTTAGATTTTTCCCAGACCTAAAAAATGGTCTCCTTGTGCGGTATAAGCATTAATGTGGGCTTAACATGCATTTGTTGTTTTTCTATGAAAGATTTTCTGGCAAAATGATGGTGTACTCACTTCTCCAGGCATCGCTACACCAATGGGTTTTCCTGTATCTGTGAGTGATTTGATTTGGGACCTGAATCTCCAACAGGCTGTTACGCAATGGATCATCATGTCTCACTCCCATAGGCTGCTTCACTTGTCAATCATGTCTCTGCTATCTCGCCCTATAATCTGTGATATCTCTCTCTCAAACACTCCTCTGTCCCTCGTCGTCAACTCTTTATTTAAGTAAGATATTAAGCTCTACTTCTCATATCCTACAGTATCTTCACCTGTCTGACAAATGAGAAAATAAAACAATCTGAAGAGAACCACACAGGGTTGAATTGAATTGATGAAAGCTGAAGTCATTTAGTAATTTAACTTGTTGACTTATTGTAATGAATTGTAACATTTTAAATGAAATGATTTATTAATGCAAAACATTCATGTCTTCTCTCCTTTGGTGTCTCCAACTCTAATCTCAATTACCTAGTTTCTAGTGCACTTATGCCCAAGAATGGAAAGTGTGTGTGGGGCACTTGGCACCAGTCTGTGATTGTGTTTGTCCATCGACTATTTCATTGATAAACACCCTGGTAGATATCAGGTGATGAAGAGATAATAATGTATTGTGCCACTGAAGCCAAATGCAATCTAAGAGAAGTAGGTTTTCTGCTGCATCCAGAATGGACCATTTACACTATTACACCATTTTCTACGCATCTTAAATCAGAATGGACATATTACCACCCCCAGCTCCTCTCTCTCTCTTCCTCTCTCTCTCTCTCTCTCTCTCTCTTCCTCTCTCTCTTCCTCTTCTCTGCCTTTCCTCTCCCTCTTTCTCTTTTCCTCTAATGAGAGTGGTAAGACAATTATCTGCTGGACAGAAAGTGTCTCCTTTATCTCCCTCAGAGAGCCATCTACAACCACTAATCAAGTGCGTAAGACATTTATCTGCTGGATATCAAAGTGTCCACTATCTGACCCACAGAGAGCCATCTACAACCACTAATCAAGGCGTATTGATTAGAGGGGGTGTTGATATCACATACCACTATCTGACTGACACAGAGAGCCATCTACAACCACTAATCAAGCCATATTGATTAGAGGTGGTGTTGATATCACATACCACTATCTGACTGACACAGAGAGCCATCTACACCCACTAATCAAGCCGTATTGATTAGAGGGGGTGTTGATATCACATACCACTATCTGACTGACACAGAGAGCCATCTACAACCACTAATCAAGCCGTATTGATTAGAGGGGGTGTTGATATCACATACCACTATCTGACTGACACAGAGAGCCATCTACAACCACTAATCAAGCCATATTGATTAGAGGGGGTGTTGATATCACATACCACTATCTGACTGACACAGAGAGACACTAACTATACACTCTGTTTTGAAACACAGACTTGAAAAGTTGTCTCTCAACTCTAAACAGAAAAGATTCAGTTGATGTCGTTGGGTCCTTTAGCCCAGGAGAAATCCAACCTGAACGTCCCTATAACATGGCTAGAACATATTTTCAATGCGACTATAAATCATTATTTATCTTCATTCTTTTCTCATTTTCCAACTGAGCAGACACAAAATCTGACAGCATTGTACAAAGAGGTGGGTGTGTCTGTATGTATGTAGGTGGATGCATCCCTGTGCAAATGTGTGAAGTGCGACAGGACAGAGGACTGCAGTCACATCCTGGCACTGTGTTACTAGTGGTCCTGTGTGTTTGCATGTTCACATCTGCATGTTTTTTTATTTTTTTTATTTCACCTTTATTTAACCAGGTAGGCTAGTTGAGAACAAGTTCTCATTTACAACTGCGACCTGGCCAAGATAAAGCATAGCAGTGTGAACAGACAACACAGAGTTACACATGGAGTAAGCAATTAACAAGTCAATAACACAGTAGAAAAAAAATGGGCAGTCTATATACAATGTGTGCAAAAGGCATGAGGAGGTAGGCGAATAATACAATTTTGCAGATTAACACTGGGGTGATAAAAGATCAGATGGTCATGTACAGGTAGAGATATTGGTGTGCAAAAGAGCAGAAAAGTAAATAAATAAATAAATAAAATAAAAAAACAGTATAAAAACAGTATGGGGATGAGGTAGGTGAAAATGGGTGGGCTATTTACCAATAGACTATGTACAGCTGCAGCGATCGGTTAGCTGCTCGGATAGCTGATGTTTGAAGTTGGTGAGGGAGATAAAAGTCTCCAACTTCAGCGATTTTTGCAGTTCATTCCAGTCACAGGCAGCAGAGTACTGGAACGAAAGGCGGCCAAATGAGGTGTTGGCTTTAGGGATGATCAGTGAGATACACCTGCTGGAGCGTGTGCTACGGATGGGTGTTGCCATCGTGACCAGTGAACTGAGATAAGGCGGAGCTTTACCTAGCATGGACTTGTAGATGACCTGGAGCCAGTGGGTCTGGCGACGAATATGTAGCGAGGGCCAGCCGACTAGAGCATACAAGTCGCAGTGGTGGGTGGTATAAGGTGCTTTGGTGACAAAACGGATGGCACTATGATAGACTGCATCCAGTTTGCTGAGTAGAGTGTTGGAAGCCATTTTGTAGATGACATCGCCGAAATCGAGGATCGGTAGGATAGTCAGTTTTACTAGGGTAAGCTTGGCGGCGTGAGTGAAGGAGGCTTTGTTGCGGAATAGAAAGCCGACTCTTGATTTGATTTTCGATTGGAGATGTTTGATGTGAGTCTGGAAGGAGAGTTTGCAGTCTAGCCAGACACCTAGGTACTTATAGATGTCCACATATTCAAGGTCGGAACCATCCAGGGTGGTGATGCTAGTCGGGCATGCGGGTGCAGGCAGCGATCGGTTGAAAAGCATGCATTTGGTTTTACTCGCGTTTAAGAGCAGTTGGAGGCCACGGAAGGAGTGCTGTATGGCATTGAAGCTCGTTTGGAGGTTAGATAGCACAGTGTCCAATGACGGGCCGAAAGTATATAGAATGGTGTCGTCTGCGTAGAGGTGGATCAGGGAATCGCCCGCAGCAAGAGCAACATCATTGATATATACAGAGAAAAGTGTCGGCCCGAGAATTGAACCCTGTGGCACCCCATAGAGACTGCCAGAGGACCGGACAGCATGCCCTCCGATTTGACACACTGAACTCTGTCTGCAAAGTAATTGGTGAACCAGGCAAGGCAGTCATCCGAGAAACCGAGGCTACTGAGTCTGCCGATAAGAATATGGTGATTGACAGAGTCGAAAGCCTTGGCGAGGTCGATGAAGACGGCTGCACAGTACTGTCTTTATCGATAGCGGTTATGATATCGTTTAGTACCTTGAGCGTGGCTGAGGTGCACCCGTGACCGGCTCGGAAACCAGATTGCACAGCGGAGAAGGTACGGTGGGATTCGAGATGGTCAGTGACCTGTTTGTTGACTTGGCTTTCGAAGACCTTAGATAGGCAGGGCAGGATGGATATAGGTCTATAGCAGTTTGGGTCCAGGGTGTCTCCCCCTTTGAAGAGGGGATGACTGCGGCAGCTTTCAATCCTTGGGGATCTCAGACGATATGAAAGAGAGGTTGAACAGGCTGGTAATAGGGGTTGCGACAATGGCAGCAGATAGTTTCAGAAATAGAGGGTCCAGATTGTCAAGCCCAGCTGATTTGTACGGGTCTAGGTTTTGCAGCTCTTTCAGAACATCTGCTATCTGGATTTGGGTAAAGGAGAACCTGGAGAGGCTTGGGCGAGGAGCTGCGGGGGGCGGAGCTGTTGGCCGAGGTTGGAGCAGCCAGGCGGAAGGCATGGCCAGCCGTTGAGAAGTGCTTATTGAAGCTTTCGATAATCGTGGATTTATCGGTGGAGACCGTGTTACCTAGCCTCAGTGCAGTGGGCAGCTGGGAGGAGGTACTCTTGTTCTCCATGGACTTCACAGTGTCCCAGAACTTTTTGGAGTTGGAGCTACAGGATGCAAACTTCTGCCTGAAGAAGCTGGCCTTAGCTTTCCTGACTGACTGCGTGTATTGGTTCCTGACTTCCCTGAACAGTTGCATATCACGGGGGCTATTCGATGCTATTGCAGTCCGCCACAGGATGTTTTTGTGCTGGTCGAGGGCAGTCAGGTCTGGAGTGAACCAAGGGCTGTATCTGTTCTTGGTTCTGCATTTTTTGAACGGAGCATGCTTATCTAAAATGGTGAGGAAGTTACTTTTAAAGAATGACCAGGCATCCTCAACTGACGGGATGAGGTCAATGTCCTTCCAGGATACCCGGGCCAGGTCGATTAGAAAGGCCTGCTCACAGAAGTGTTTTAGGGAGCGTTTGACAGTGATGAGGGGTGGTCGTTTGACTGCGGCTCCGTGGCGGATACAGGCAATGAGGCAGTGATCGCTGAGATCCTGGTTGAAGACAGCGGAGGTGTATTTGGAGGGCCAGTTGGTCACAGGGCCTTCAGAAAGTGTTCACATTCCTTGACTTTTCCCACATCTTGTTACATTACAGCCTTATTCTAAAATGTATTAAATAGAGATTGTTTTGTCACTGGCCTACTCATTACCCCATTTATCTATTATTTTACCAGGTAAGTTGACTGAGAACACATTCTCATTTGCAGCAAAGACCTGGGGAATAGTTACAGGGGATGAATGAGCCAATTGTAAACTGGGGATTATTAGGTGACCATCGGGAATTTAGCCAAGACACAGGGGTTAACACCCCTACTCTTACAATAGGTGCCATGGGATCTTTAATGACCTCAGAGAGTCAGGACACCCGTTTAACGTCCCATCCAAAAGTCAGCACCCTACAGTATTGGGATATTTTTTTAGACCAGAGGAAAGAGTGAAATTCCACTTCCTGTTTTTTTTCTGGGGGTGGCAGATTTTCAACCAAGCTCGCGTTGAAATTACAGCGAGATGTGGATGAGTTTTCACTTCCTACACCTTCCACTAGATGTAAACAGTCAATAGAACTTTGTCTGATGACTCTAATGTGAAGGGGGGTTGAATGAGACAGGAAATAGTCACCACTGCCACGAGTTGACCATGCTTTCACCATGCGCGTTCACATGGGAAGGACCTGCGTTCCACCGGTCATCTGAAGTCATTCTAATTCTCCGGTTGGAACGTTATTCAAGATGTATGTAACCAACATTCTAAAGATTGATTCAGTACATCATTTGATATGTTTCTACTGACTGTTACGGAACTTTTGGACATTTCGTCACGTTATAGTGGACGCGCTTTCTGACTTTGTAATTGTTTACCAAACGCGCTAACCAAAGTAGCTAATTGGACATAAATAACGGACATTTTCTAACAAATCAAGCATTTATTGTGGACCTGGGATTTCTAGGACCTCATTCTGATGAAGTTCATCAAAGGTAAGGAAACATTTATCATGTATTTTCTGGTTTCTGTTGTCTCCAACATGGCGGCTAATTTGTCTTCTGTTCTGAGCGCCGTCTCAGATTATTGCATGTGTTGCTTTTTCCGTAAACTTTAAAAAAAATCTGACACAGCGGTTGCATTAAGGAGAGGTATATCTATAATTCCATGTGTATAACTTGTATTATCATCTACATTTATGATGAGTATTTCTGTTGAATGATGTGGCTATGCAAAATCACTTGATGTTTTTGGAACTAGTGAATCTAATAAACCAATGTAAACTCAGATTTTTTTATATAACTATGAACTTTATCAAACAAAACATGCATGCATTGTGTAACATGAAATCCTATGAGTGTCATCTGAGGAAGATAATTCAAGGTTAGTAATTAATTTTATCTTTATTTCTGCTTTTGTGAATGCTATATTTTGCTGGAAAATGCCTGTGCTTATTGTGGTTTGGTGGAGACTTAACATAATAGTTTGTAGTGCTTTCGCTGAAAAGCTTATTTGAAATCGGACACTTTGGTGGGATTAACAACAAGATTACCTTTTAAAATGATATAAGACACATGTATGTTTTATGAATTGTAATTATGAGATTTCTGTGGTTTGAATTTGGCGCCCTCTATTTTCACTGGTAGTTGTCATATCGATCCCGGTATTGGGATTGCAGCCATAACAAGTTCTAATGACCAATCAGTTAAAACTCTGTTTCTCTACCACTTGCGATGTCAGCACCCACCTCTACCCCCCCCCCTTCTCCCCTCTACATCTCTCTGCATCTCTCTCTCGTCCTCTCCCTATCTCACAATGCATCACTCAATCTCTCTGCCTCTGCCTCTCTCTCTCTGCCTATCTCTATCCCATATCGCTCTCTGCCTCTCTCTCTCTGCCTCTCTCTCTCTGTCTCTCTCTGCATCTCTCCCTCTTTCCCTTCTTCCACCTCTCTGTCTCTGCATCTCTCCCTCTCCTCTCCTTCCTCCACCTCTCCCTCTGCATCTCTCCCTCTCCTCTCCTTCCTCCACCTCTCCTCTGCATCTCTCCACCTCCTCTCCTTCCTCCACCTCTCCCTCTGCATCTCTCCCTCTCCTCTCCTTCCTCCACCTCTCCCTCTGCATCTCTCCCTCTCCTCTCCTTCCTCCACCTCTCTCTCTGCATCTCTCCCTCTCCTCTCCTTCCTCCACCTCTCTCTCTGCCTCTCTCTGCCTCTCTCTCTCTGTCTCTCTCTGTCTCTGCATCTCTCCCTCTCCTCTCCTTCCTCCACCTCTCCCTCTGCATCTCTCCCTCTCCTCTCCTTCCTCCACCTCTCCCTCTCCCTCTCCTTCCTCCACCTCTCTCTCTGCCTCTCTCTGCCTCTCTCTCTCTGTCTCTCTCTGTCTCTGCATCTCTCCCTCTCCTCTCCTTCCTCCACCTCTCCCTCTGCATCTCTCCCTCTCCTCTCCTTCCTCCACCTCTCTCTCTGCCTCTCTCTGCCTCTCTCTCTCTGTCTCTCCCTGTCTCTACATCTCTCCCTCTCCTCTCCTTCCTCCACCTCTCCCTCTGCATCTCTCCCTCTCCTCTCCTTCCACCACCTCTCCCTCTGCATCTCTCCCTCTCCTCTCCTTCCTCCACCTCTCCCTCTGCATCTCTCCCTCTCCTCTCCTTCCTCCACCTCTCTCTCTGCCTCTCTCTGCCTCTCTCTCTCTGTCTCTCTCTGTCTCTGCATCTCTCCCTCTCCTCTCCTTCCTCCACCTCTCCCTCTGCACCTCTCCCTCTCCTCTCCTTCCACCACCTCTCCCTCTGCATCTCCCCCTCTCCTCTCCTTCCTCCACCTCTCCCTCTCCTCTCCTTCCTCCACCTCTCTCTCTGCCTCTCTCTGCCTCTCTCTCTCTGTCTCTCTCTGTCTCTGCATCTCTCCCTCTCCTCTCCTTCCTCCACCTCTCCCTCTGCACCTCTCCCTCTCCTCTCCTTCCACCACCTCTCCCTCTGCATCTCCCCCTCTCCTCTCCTTCCACCACCTCTCCCTCTGCATCTCTCCCTCTCCTCTCCTTCCTCCACCTCTCCCTCTGCATCTCTCCCTCTCCTCTCCTTCCTCCACCTCTCCCTCTGCATCTCTCCCTCTCCTCTCCTTCCACCACCTCTCCCTCTGCATCTCTCCCTCTCCTCTCCTTCCACCACCTCTCCCTCTACATCTCTCCCTCTCCTCTCCTTCCTCCACCTCTCCCTCTGCATCTCTCCCTCTCCTCTCCTTCCTCCACCTCTCCCTCTGCATCTCTCCCTCTCCTCTCCTTCCTCCACCTCTCCCTCTGCATCTCTCCCTCTCCTCTCCTTCCTTCACCTCTCCCTCTGCATCTCTCCCTCTCCTCTCCTTCCTCCACCTCTCTCTCTGCCTCTCTCTCTCTGTCTCTCTCTGTCTCTGCATCTCTCCCTCTCCTCTCCTTCCTCCACCTCTCCCTCTGCATCTCTCCCTCTCCTCTCCTTCCTCCACCTCTCCCTCTCCTCTCCTTCCTCCACCTCTCTCTCTGCCTCTCTCTGCCTCTCTCTCTCTGTCTCTCTCTGTCTCTGCATCTCTCCCTCTCCTCTCCTTCCTCCACCTCTCCCTCTCCTCTCCTTCCTCCACCTCTCTCTCTGCCTCTCTCTGCCTCTCTCTCTCTGTCTCTCTCCCTCTCTGCATCTCTCCCTCTCCTCTCCTTCCTCCACCTCTCCCTCTGCATCTCTCCCTCTCCTCTCCTTCCTCCACCTCTCTCTCTGCCTCTCTCTGCCTCTCTCTCTCTGTCTCTCCCTGTCTCTACATCTCCCTCTCCTCTCCTTCCTCCACCTCTCCCTCTGCATCTCTCCCTCTCCTCTCCTTCCACCACCTCTCCCTCTGCATCTCTCCCTCTCCTCTCCTTCCTCCACCTCTCCCTCTGCATCTCTCCCTCTCCTCTCCTTCCTCCACCTCTCCCTCTGCATCTCTCCATCTCCTCTCCTTCCTCCACCTCTCCCTCTGCATCTCTCCCTCTCTCCTCTCCTTCCTCCACCTCTCTCTCTGCCTCTCTCTGCCTCTCTCTCTGTCTCTCTCTGTCTCTGCATCTCTCCCTCTCCTCTCCTTCCTCCACCTCTCCCTCTGCATCTCTCCCTCTCCTCTCCTTCCTCCACCTCTCCCTCTCCTCTCCTTCCTCCACCTCTCTCTCTGCCTCTCTCTGCCTCTCTCTCTCTGTCTCTCTCTGTCTCTGCATCTCTCCCTCTCCTCTCCTTCCTCCACCTCTCCCTCTGCATCTCTCCCTCTCCTCTCCTTCCTCCACCCTCTCTCTGCCTCTCTCTGCCTCTCTCTCTCTGTCTCTCCCTGTCTCTGCATCTCTCCCTCTCCTCTCCTTCCTCCACCTCTCCCTCTGCATCTCTCCCTCTCCTCTCCTTCCACCACCTCTCCCTCTGCATCTCTCCCTCTCCTCTCCTTCCTCCACCTCTCCCTCTGCATCTCTCCCTCTCCTCTCCTTCCTCCACCTCTCTCTCTGCCTCTCTCTGCCTCTCTCTCTCTGTCTCTCTCTGTCTCTGCATCTCTCCCTCTCCTCTCCTTCCTCCACCTCTCCCTCTGCATCTCTCCCTCTCCTCTCCTTCCTCCACCTCTCTCTCTGCCTCTCTCTGCCTCTCTCTCTCTGTCTCTCCCTGTCTCTGCATCTCTCCCTCTCCTCTCCTTCCTCCACCTCTCCTCTGCATCTCTCCCTCTCCTCTCCTTCCACCACCTCTCCTCTGCATCTCTCCCTCCCTCTCCTTCCTCCACCTCTCCCTCTGCATCTCTCCCTCTCCTCTCCTTCCTCCACCTCTCCCTCTGCATCTCTCCCTCTCTCTCCTTCCTCCACCTCTCTCTCTGCCTCTCTCTGCTCTCTCTCTGTCTCTCTCTGTCTCTGCATCTCTCCCTCTCCTCTCCTTCCCTCCACCTCTCCCTCTGCATCTCTCCCTCTCCTCTCCTTCCACCACCTCTCCCTCTGCATCTCCCCTCTCCTCTCCTTCCTCCACCTCTCCCTCTGCATCTCTCCTCTCTCTCCTTCCTCCACTCTCTCTCTGCCTCTCTCTGCCTCTCTCTCTGTCTCTCTCTGTCTCTGCATCTCTCCCTCTCCTCTCCTTCCTCCACCTCTCCCTCTGCCTCTCCCTCTCCTCTCCTTCCTCCACCTCTCCCTCTGCATCTCCCCTCTCCTCTCCTTCCTCCACCTCTCCCTCTGCATCTCTCCCTCTCCTCTCCTTCCTCCACCTCTCCCTCTGCATCTCTCCCTCTCCTCTCCTTCCTCCACCTCTCCCTCTGCATCTCCCTCTCCTCTCCTTCCACCACCTCTCCCTCTGCATCTCTCCCTCTCCTCTCCTTCCACCACCTCCCTCTACATCTCTCCCTCTCCTCTCCTTCCTCCACCTCTCCCTCTGCATCTCTCCCTCTCCTCTCCTTCCTCCACCTCTCCCTCTGCATCTCTCCCTCTCCTCTCCTTCCTCCACCTCTCCCTCTGCATCTCTCCCTCTCCTCTCCTTCCTCCACCTCTCCCTCTGCATCTCTCCCTCTCCTCTCCTTCCTCCACCTCTCTCTCTGCCTCTCTCTGCCTCTCTATCTCTGTCTCTCTCTGTCTCTGCATCTCTCCCTCTCCTCTCCTTCCTCCACCTCTCCCTCTGAATCTCTCCCTCTCTCCTCCTCCTTCCTCCTTCCTCTCTCTCTGCCTCTCTCTGCCTCTCTCTCTCTGTCTCTCTCTGTCTCTGCATCTCTCCCTCTCCTCTCCTTCCTCCACCTCTCCCTCTGCATCTCTCCCTCTCCTCTCCTTCCTCCACCTCTCTCTCTGCCTCTCTCTGCCTCTCTCTCTCTCTCCCCTGTCTCTGCATCTCTCCTCTCCTCTCCTTCCTCCACCTCTCCCTCTGCATCTCTCCCCTCTCTCCTTCCTCCACCTCTCCCTCTGCATCTCTCCCTCTCCTCTCCTTCCTCCACCTCTCCCTCTGCATCTCTCCCTCTCCTCTCCTTCCTCCACCTCTCTCTCTGCCTCTCTCTGCCTCTCTCTCTGTCTCTCTCTGTCTCTGCATCTCTCCCTCTCCTCTCCTTCCTCCACCTCTCCCTCTGCATCTCTCCCTCTCCTCTCCTTCCTCCACCTCTCTCTCTGCCTCTCTCTGCCTCTCTCTCTCTGTCTCTCCCTGTCTCTGCATCTCTCCCTCTCCTCTCCTTCCTCCACCTCTCCCTCTGCATCTCTCCCTCTCCTCTCCTTCCACCACCTCTCCCTCTGCATCTCTCCCTCTCCTCTCCTTCCTCCACCTCTCCCTCTGCATCTCTCCCTCTCCTCTCCTTCCTCCACCTCTCCCTCTGCATCTCTCCTCTCCTCTCCTTCCTCCACTCTCTCTCTGCCTCTCTGCCTCTCTCTCTCTGTCTCTCTCTCATCTCTCCCTCTCCTCTCCTTCCTCCACCTCTCCCTCTGCACCTCTCCCTCTCCTCTCCTTCCACCACCTCTCCCTCTGCATCTCCCCCTCTCTCCTTCCTCCACCTCTCCCTCTCCTCTCCTTCCTCCCCTCTCTCTCTGCCTCTCTCTGCCTCTCTCTCTGTCTCTCTCTGTCTCTGCATCTCTCCCTCTCCTCTCCTTCCTCCACCTCTCCCTCTGCATCTCTCCTCTCCTCTCCTTCCTCCTCTCTCTCCTGCCTCTCTCTCTGTCTCTCTCTGTCTCTGCATCTCTCCCTCTCCTCTCCTTCCTCCACCTCTCCTCTCCTCTCCTCCTCCACCTCTCCCCTCTCTCCTCTCCTCTCCACTCTCTCTCTGCCTCTCTCTCCTCTCTCTCTGTCTCTCTCTGTCTCTGCATCTCTCCCTCTCCTCTCCTTCCTCCACCTCTCCCTCTGCATCTCTCTGCCTCTCTCTCGCTGTCTCTCTCTGTCTCTGCATCTCTCCCTCTCCTCTCCTTCCTCAACCTCTCCCTCTGCATCTCTCCCTCTCCTCTCCTTCCTCCACCTCCTCTCCTTCTCCACCTCTCTCTGCCTCTCTCTGCCTCTCTCTCTCTGTCTCTGCATCTCTCCCTCTCCTCTCCTTCCTCCACCTCTCCCTCTGCATCTCTCCCTCTCCTCTCCTTCCTCCACCTCTCCCTCTGCATCTCTCTGCATCTCTCTCTCTGTCTCTCTCTTTCTCTGCATCTCTCCCTCTCCTCTCCTTCCTCCACCTCTCCCTCTGCACCTCTCCCTCTCCTCTCCTTCCACCACCTCTCCCTCTGCATCTCTCCCTCTCCTCTCCTTCCTCCACCTCTCCCTCTGCATCTCTCCTCTCCTCTCCTTCCTCCACCTCTCTCTCTCTCTCTGCCTCTCTCTCTCTGTCTCTGCATCTCTCCCTCTCCTCTCCTTCCTCCACCTCTCCCTCTGCACCTCTCCCTCTCCTCTCCTTCCTCCACCTCTCCCTCTGCATCTCCCCTCTCCTCTCCTTCCTCCACCTCTCCCTCTGCATCTCTCCCTCTCCTCTCCTTCTCCACCTCTCTCTCTGCCTCTCTCTCTCTCTCTCTGTCTCTCTCTGTCTCTGCATCTCTCCCTCTCCTCTCCTTCCTCCACCTCTCCCTCTGCATCTCTCTGCTCTCCTTCCTCCCTCTCCTCTGCCTCTCTCTCTCTCTCTCTGTCTCACCCTGTCTCTGCATCTCTCCCTCTCCTCTCCTTCCTCCACCTCTCCCTCTGCATCTCTCTCTCCTCTCCTCTCCACCTCTCTGTCTCTGCATCTCTCCTCTCCTCTCCTTCTCCACCTCTCCCTCTGCATCTCTCCTCTCTCTCCTTCCTCCACTCTCTCTCTGCCTCCTCTGCCTGTCTCTCTCTGTCTCTCTCTGTCTCTGCATCTCTCCCTCTCCCTCCTTCCTCCACCTCTCCTCTGCATCTCTCCCTCTCCTCTCCTTCCTCCACCTCTCTCTCTGCCTCTCTCTGCCTCTCTCTCTCTGTCTCTCTCTGTCTCTGCATCTCTCCCTCTCCTCTCCTTCCTCCACCTCTCCCTCTGCATCTCTCCCTCTCCTCTCCTTCCTCCACCTCTCCCTCTGCATCTCTCCCTCTCCTCTCCTTCCTCCACCTCTCCCTCTGCATCTCTCCCTCTCTCTCTCCTCTCCTCCACCTCTCCCTCTGCATCTCTCCTCTCCTCTCCTTCCTCCACCTCTCCCTCTGCATCTCTCCCTCTCCTCTCCTTCCTCCACCTCTCTCTGCATCTCTCCCTCTCCTCTCCTTCCTCCACCTCTCCCTCTGCATCTCTCCCTCTCCTCTCCTTCCTCCACCTCTCCCTCTGCATCTCTCCCTCTCCTCTCCTTCCTCCACCTCTCCTCTGCATCTCTCCTCTCCTCTCCTTCCTCCACCTCTGTCTCTGCATCTCTCCCTCTCCTCTCCTTCCTCCACCTCTCCCTCTGCATCTCTCCCTCCTCTCCTTCCTCCACCTCTCTCTCTGCCTCTCTCTGCTCTCTCTATCTCTGTCTCTCTCTGTCTCTGCATCTCTCCTCTCCTCTCCTTCCTCCACCTCTCCTCTGCATCTCTCCCTCTCCTCTCCTTCCTCCACCTCTCTCTCCTTCCTCCACCTCTCTCTCTGCCTCTCTCTGCCCTCTCTCTCTGTCTCTCTCTGTCTCTGCATCTCTCCCTCTCCTCTCCTTCCTCCACCTCTCCCTCTGCATCTCTCCATCTCCTCTCCTTCCTCCACCTCTCTCTCTGCCTCTCTCTGCTCTCTCTCTGTCTCTCTGTCTCTGCATCTCTCCCTCTCCTCTCCTTCCTCCACCTCTCCCTCTGCATCTCTCCTCTCCTCTCCTTCCACCACCTCTCCCTCTGCATCTCTCCCCTCCTCTCCTTCCTCCACCTCTCCCTCTGCATCTCTCCTCTCCTCTCCTTCCTCCACCTCTCTCTCTGCCTCTCTCTGCCTGTCTCTCTCTGTCTCTCTCTGTCTCTGCATCTCTCCCTCTCCTCTCCTTCCTCCACCTCTCCCTCTGCATCTCTCCCTCTCCTCTCCTTCCTCCACCTCTCTCTCTGCCTCTCTCTGCCTCTCTCTCTCTGTCTCTCCCTGTCTCTGCATCTCTCCCTCTCCTCTCCTTCCTCCACCTCTCCCTCTGCATCTCTCCCTCTCCTCTCCTTCCTCCACCTCTCCCTCTGCATCTCTCCCTCTCCTCTCCTTCCTCCACCTCTCCCTCTGCATCTCTCCCTCTCCTCTCCTTCCTCCACCTCTCCTCTGCATCTCTCCCTCTCCTCTCCTTCCTCCACCTCTCTCTCTCCTCTCTCTCCTCTCTCTCTGTCTCTCTCTGCATCTCTCCCTCTCCTCTCCTTCCTCCACCTCTCCTCTGCATCTCTCCCTCTCCTCTCCTTCCTCCACCTCTCCCTCTGCACCTCTCCCTCTCCTCTCCTTCCTCCACCTCTCCCTCCACCTTCCTCCACCTCTCTCTCTGCCTCTCTCTGCCTCTCTCTCTCTGTCTCTCTCTGTCTCTGCATCTCTCCCTCTCCTCTCCTTCCTCCACTCTCCCTCTGCATCTCTCCCTCTCCTCTCCTTCCTCCACCTCTCTCTCTGCCTCTCTCTCTGTCTCTCTCTGTCTCTGCATCTCTCCCTCTCCTCTCCTTCCTCCACCTCTCCCTCTCCTCTCCTTCCTCCACCTCTCCCTCTCCTCTCCTTCCTCTCTCTCTCTGCCTCTCTCTGCCTCTCTCTCTCTGTCTCTCTCTGTCTCTGCATCTCTCCCTCTCCTCTCCTTCCTCCACCTCTCCCTCTGCATCTCTCTGCCTCTCTCTCGCTGTCTCTCTCTGTCTCTGCATCTCTCCCTCTCCTCTCCTTCCTCAACCTCTCCCTCTGCATCTCTCCCTCTCCTCCCTTCCTCCTCCCTCCTTCCTCTGCCTCTCTGCCTCTCTCTGCCTCTCTCTGTCTCTGCATCTCTCCCTCTCCTCTCCTTCCTCCACCTCTCCCTCTGCATCTCTCCCTCTCTCCTTCTCCACCTCTCCTCTGCATCTCTCTGCCTCTCTCTCTGTCTCTCTCTCTGTCTCTGCATCTCTCCCTCTCCTCTCCTTCCTCCACCTCTCCCTCTGCCTCTCTCCCTCTCTCTCCTTCCACCACCTCTCCCTCTGCATCTCTCCCTCTCCTCTCCTTCCTCCACCTCTCCCTCTGCATCTCTCCTCTCCTCTCCTTCCTCCACTCTCTCTCTGCCTCTCTCTGCCTCTCTCTCTCTGTCTCTCTCTGTCTCTGCATCTCCCTCTCCTCTCCTTCCTCCACCTCTCCCTCTGCATCTCTCCCTCTCCTCTCCTTCCTCCACCTCTCCCTCTGCATCTCTCCCTCTCCTCTCCTTCCTCCACCTCTCCCTCTGCATCTCTCCCTCTCCCTCTCTCTCTCTCTCCATCTCTCCTCTCCTCTCCTCCTCCCTCTCTCTGCCTCTCTCTCCTCCTCTGTCTCTCTCTGTCTCTGCATCTCTCCCCTCTCCTCCTCCTTCCTCCACCTCTCCTCTGCATCTCTCCCTCTCCTCTCCTTCCTCCACCTCTCTCTCTGCCTCTCTCTGCCTCTCTCTCTCTCTCTCTGTCTCTGCATCTCTCCCTCTCTCCTTCTCCTCTCCCTCTGCATCTCTCCCCTCCTCTCCTTCTCCACCTCTCCTCTCCTCTCTCCTCTCCTTCTCTCTCTGTCTCTGCATCTCTCCCTCTCCTCTCCTCCTCCACCCTCTGCATCTCTCCTCTCCTCTCTTCCTCCACCTCTCTCTCTGCATCTCTCCCTCTCCTCTCCTTCCTCCACCTCTCCTCTGCATCTCTCCCTCCTCTCCTTCCTCCACCTCTCTCTCTGCCTCTCTCTGCCTCTCTCTCTCTGTCTCTCTCTGTCTCTGCATCTCTCCCTCTCCTCTCCTTCCTCCACCTCTCCCTCTGCATCTCTCCCTCTCCTCTCCTTCCTCCACCTCTCTCTCTGCCTCTCTGCCTCTCTCTCTCTGTCTCTCTCTGTCTCTGCATCTCTCCCTCTCCTCTCCTTCCTCCACCTCTCCCTCTGCATCTCTCCCTCTCCTCTCCTTCCTCCACCTCTCCCTCTGCATCTCTCCCTCTCCTCTCCTTCTCTGTCTCTCCCTCTGCATCTCTCCCTCTCCTCTCCTTCCTCCACCTCTCCCTCTGCATCTCTCCCTCTCCTCTCCTCCTCCCTCTCTCTGCATCTCCCTCTCCTCCTGTCTCTCTCTGTCTCTGCATCTCTCCCTCTCCTCTCCTTCCTCCACCTCTCCCTCTGCATCTCTCCCTCTCCTCTCCTTCCTCCACCTCTCCTCTGCATCTCCCTCTCCTCTCCTTCCTCCCCTCTCTCTTCCTCTCTCTCTGCCTCTCTCTCTCTCTCTCTCTGTCTCTGCATCTCCCTCCCTCTCCTTCCTCCACCTCTCCTCTGCACCTCCACCTCTCTCCCTCTGCCTCTCCCTCTCTCTCCTTCCTCCACCTCTCTCTGCATCTCTCCCTCTCCTCTCCTCCTCCACCTCTCCTCTGCCTCTCCCTCTCCTCTCTCTGTCTCTCTCTGTCTCTGCATCTCTCCCTCTCCTCTCCTTCCTCCACCTCTCCCTCTGCATCTCTCCCTCTCCTCTCCTTCCTCCACCTCTCTGCTCTCCTCTCTCTGCCTCTCTCTCTCTGTCTCTCTGTCTCTGCATCTCTCCCTCTCTCTCCTTCCTCCACCTCTCCCTCTGCATCTCTCCTCTCCTCTCCTTCCTCCACCTCTCTCTCTGCCTCTCTCTGCCTCTCTCTCCTTCCTCTCTCTGTCTCTGCATCTCCCCCTCTCCTCTCCTTCCACCACCTCTCCCTCTGCATCTCTCCCTCTCCTCTCCTTCCTCCACCTCTCCCTCTGCATCTCTCCCTCTCCTCTCCTTCCTCCACCTCTCTCTGCATCTCTGCCCTCTCTCTCTGTCTCTCTCTGTCTCTGCATCTCTCTCTCCTCTCCTCTCATCTCCTCCATCTCCTCTCCTCTCCTCCACCTCTCTCTGCCTCTCTTCCTCTCTCTGTCTCTCTCTCTCTGCATCTCTCTCTCTCCTTCCTCCACCTCTCCCTCTGCATCTCTCCCTCTCCTCTCCTTCCTCCACCTCTCCCTCTGCATCTCCCCTCTCCTCTCCTTCCTCCACCTCTCCCTCTGCATCTCCTCCCTCTCCTCTCCTTCCTCCACCTCTCCCTCTGCATCTCTCCCTCCCTCCTCCCTCCTCCACCTCCTCTCTCTGCCTCCTGCCTCTCCTTCCTCCACCTCTCCCTCTGCATCTCTCCTCTCCTCTCCTTCCTCCACCTCTCTCCTCCCCTCTGCATCCTCCTCCATCTCCTCTCCTTCCTCCACCTCTCTGCCTCTCTCTGCCTCTCTCTCTCTGTCTCTCTCTGTCTCTGCATCTCTCCCTCTCCTCTCCTTCCTCCACCTCTCCCTCTGCATCTCTCCACCTCTCTGCTCTCTCCTCTCCTTGTCTCTCCACCTCTCCCTCTCCATCTCTCCCTCTCCCTCTCCTTCCTCCACCTCTCCTCTGCATCTCTCCCTCTGTCTCTCTCCTCTCCTGTCTCTCTCTGTCTCTGCATCTCTCCCTCTCCTCTCCTTCCTCCACCTCCCTCTGCATCTCTCTGCCCTCTCTCTCTGTCTCTCTCTGTCTCTGCATCTCTCCCTCTCCTCTCCTTCCTCCACCTCTCCCTCTGCATCTCTCCCTCTCCTCTCCTTCCTCCACCTCTCCCTCTGCTTCCTCCTCTCTCCTCTGCCTCTCTCTGTCTCTCTCTGTCTCTGCATCTCCCTCTCCTCTCCTTCCTCCACCTCTCCTCTGCATCTCTCCCTCTCCTTCCTCCACCTCTCCTCTGCATCTCTCCCTCTCTCTCTCCTCTCCCTCTGCATCTCTCCCTCTCCTCTCCTTCCTCCACCTCTCCCTCTGCATCTCTCCCTCTCCTCTCCTTCCCACCACCTCCCTCTGCATCTCTCCCTCCTCTCCTTCCTCCACCTCTCCTCTGCATCTCTCCCTCTCCTCTCCTTCCTCCACCTCTCTCCTCTGCCTCTCTGCCTCTCTCTCTCTGTCTCTCCTCTGCATCTCCTCCCTCTCCTCTCCTTCCTCCACCTCTCTCTGCATCTCTGCATCTCTCTTCCTCTCTCCTCTCCTTCCTTCCTCCACCTCTCCTCTGCCTCTCTCTGCCTCCTCTGTCTCTGTCTCTCTCTGTCTCTGCATCTCTCCCCTCTCCTCTCCTTCCTCCACCTCTCCTCCATCTCCCCTCCTCTCCTTCCTCCACTCTCTCTCTCTCTCCTCTCTCTCTCTCTCTCTGTCTCTGCATCTCTCCCTCTCCTCTCCTTCCTCCACCTCTCCTCTGCATCTCTCCCTCCTCTCCTTCCTCCACCTCTCTCTGCCTCTCTCTGCATCTCTCTGTCTCTCATCTCTCTCCTCCTTCCTTCCTCCCTCTCCCTCTGCATCTCTCCCTCTCCTCTCCTTCCACCACCTCTCCTCTGCATCTCTCCTCTCCTCTCCTTCCTCCACCTCTCCCTCTGCATCTCTCCCTCTCTCTCCTTCCTCCACCTCTCCTCTGCCTCTGCCTCCTCTCTCTCCCTCTCTCTCTGTCTCTGCATCTCTCCCTCTCCTCTCCTTCCTCCACCTCTCCCTCTGCATCTCTCCCTCTCCTCTCCTTCCTCCACCTCTCCCTCTGCTCTCTCTCTCTCTGTCTCTCTCTCTGCATCTCTCTCCTCTCCTCCTCCACCTCTCCCTCTGCATCTCTCCCTCTCCTCTCCTTCCTCCACCTCTCCTCTGCATCTCTCCTCTCCTCTCCTTCCTCCACCTCTCCCTCTGCATCTCTCTCCTCTCCTCCTCCTCCCTCTCTGCCTCTCACCTCTCTCTCTCTCTCTCTGCATCTCTCTCCTCTCCTCTCTCACCTCTCTCTCTGCATCTCTCCCTCTCTCTCCTTCCTCCTCTCCCTCCTCTCTCTCTCTCTGCCCTCTCCTCTCTCTGTCTCTGCATCTCTCCCTCCTCTCCTTCCTCCACCTCTCTCTGCATCTCCTCCCTCCTCTCTCTCTCCTCCTCCTGTCTCTCTCTCTGCATCTCTCCCTCTCCTTCCTCCACCTCTCCTCTGCATCTCTCCTCTCCTCTCCTTCCTCCACCTCTCTCTCTGCCTCTCTCTGCCTCTCTCTCTCTGTCTCTCTCCTGTCTCTGCATCTCTCCCTCTCCTCTCCTTCCTCCACCTCTCCCTCTGCATCTCTCCTCTCTCCTCTCTCCTCTCCCTCCACCTCTCTCTCTGTCTCTCTCTGTCTCTGCATCTCTCCCTCTCCTCTCCCCTCCTCTCCCTCTGCACCTCCCTCTCCTCTCCTTCCACCACCTCTCCCTCTGCATCTCTCCCTCTCCTCTCCTTCCTCCACCTCTCCCTCTGCATCTCTCCTCTCTCTCCTTCCTCCACCTCTCTCTGCATCTCTGCCTCTCTCTCTGTCTCCTCTCTCCATCTCTCCTCTCCTCTCCTCCTCCACCTCTCCCTCTGCATCTCTCCCTCTCCTCTCCTTCCTCCACCTCCTCTCTCTCTGCTCTCTCCCTGCTCTCTCTCTCTGTCTCTCTCTGTCTCTGCATCTCTCTCCTCTCTCTCTCTCTTCCTCCACCTCTCCCTCTGCATCTCTCCCTCTCCTCTCCTTCCTCCACCTCTCCCTCTGCATCTCTCCCTCTCTCTCTCCTTCCTCCACCTCTCCCTCTGCATCTCTCCCTCTCCTTCCTCCACCTCTCTCTGCATCTCTCCCTCTCCTCTCCTTCTCCACCTCTCCCTCATCTCTCCCTCTCCTCCTTCCTCCTCTCTGCCTCTCTCTGCCTCTCTCTCTCTGTCTCTCTCTGCATCTCTCCTCTCCTCTCTTCCTCCACCTCCCTCTGCTCTCTCCCTCTCCTCCTTCCTCCTTCCTCTCTGCATCTCCCTCTCCTCTCCTTCCTCCACCTCTCTCTCTGCATCTCTCCCTCCTCTCCTTCCTCCACCTCTCTCTCTGCCTCTCTCTCTCCTCTCTGTCTCTCTCTGTCTCTGCATCTCTCCCTCTCCTCTCCTTCCTCCACCTCTCCCTCTGCATCTCTCCCTCTCCTCTCCTTCCTCCACCTCTCTCTCTGCTCTCTCTGCCTCTCTCTCTGTCTCTCCTTTCTCTGCATCTCTCCCTCTCCTCTCCTTCCTCCACCTCTCCCTCCTCTCCCTCTCTCCTTCCTCCACCTCTCTCTCTGCATCTCTCCCTCTCTCTCCTTCCTCCTCCTCTCTGTCTCTCTCCCTCTCCTCTCCTTCCTCCACCTCTCCCTCTCTCTCTCTCTCCTCTCCTCTCTCCTCTCTCTCCTCTCCCTCTCCTCTCCTCCTCCACCTCTCCTCTGCATCTCCCTCTCCTCTCCTTCCTCCACCTCTCCCTCTGCATCTCTCCCTCTCCTCTCCTTCCTCCACCTCTCCCTCTGCATCTCTCCCTCTCCTCTCCTTCCTCCACCTCTCCCTCTGCATCTCCTCTCTCCTCTCCTTCCTCGTCTCTGCATCTCTCCCTCCTCTCCTTCCTCCACCTCTCCCTCTGCATCTCTCCCTCTCCTCTCCTTCCTCCACCTCTCTCTGCCTCTCTCTGCCTCTCTCTCTCTGTCTCTCTCTGTCTCTGCATCTCCCTCTCCTCTCCTCCTCCTCCACCTCTCCTCTGCTCTCTCCCTCCCTCTCCTTCTTCCTCCACCTCTCTCTCTGCCTCTCTCTGCCTCTCTCTCTCTGTCTCTCTCTGTCTCTGCATCTCTCCCTCTCCTCTCCTTCCTCCACCTCTCCCTCTGCATCTCTCCCTCTCCTCTCCTTCCTCCACCTCTCCTCTCTCTCTCTGCCTCTCTCTCTCTGTCTCTCTCTGTCTCTGCATCTCTCCCTCTCCTCTCCTTCCTCCACCTCTCCCTCTGCATCTCTCCCTCTCCTCTCCTTCCTCCACCTCTCCCTCTGCATCTCTCCCTCTCCTCCCTCTCCTCTCCTTCTCCACCTCTCTCTGCCTCTCTGCCTCTCTCTCTGTCTCTCTCTGTCTCTGCATCTCTCCCTCTCCTCTCCTTCCTCCACCTCTCCCTCTCTCTCTCTCCTGCTCTCCTTCCTCCTGTCTCTCCTCTCTCTCTCTGCATCTCTCCCTCTCCTCTCCTTCCTCCACCTCTCCCTCTCCATCTCTCCCTCTCTCTCCTCTTCCACCACCTCTCCCTCTGCATCTCTCCCTCTCCTCTCCTTCCTCCCTCCTCTCCCTCTCCTTCCTCCACCTCTCCCTCTGCTCCTTCCTCCTCCCTCTGCCTCTCTCTGCCTCTCCTCTCCCTCTCTCTCCTCTCCTCTCCTTCCTCCACCTCTCCCTCTGCATCTCTCCTCTCCTCTCCTTCCTCTCTGCATCCCTCTCCTCTGCCTCTCTCCCTCTGCTCTCTCCCTCTCCTTCTCTCCATCTCTCTCCTCTCTTCCTCCACCTCTCTCTCTGCATCTCTCCCCTCTCCTCCTTCACCACCTCTCTCTCTGCATCTCTCCCTCTCCTCTCCTTCCTCCACCTCTCCCTCTGCATCTCTCCCTCTCCCTCTCCCTTCCTCCTCCTCTCCCTCTGCTGTCTCTCATCTCTCCTCTCCTTCCTCCCTCTCTCTTCCTCTCTCTCTGTCTCTCTGTCTCTGCATCTCTCCTCTCCTCTCCTTCCTCCACCTCTCCCTCTGCATCTCTCTCTCCTCTCCTTCCTCCACCTCCCTCTCTGCCTCTCTGCCTCTCCTCTCTCTCTCTCTGTCTCTCTCTGTCTCTGCATCTCTCCCTCTCCTCTCCTTCCTCCACCTCTCCCTCTGCATCTCTCCCTCTCCTCTCCTTCCTCCACCTCTCCCTCTCTCTCTCTCTCCCTCTGCATCTCTCTTCCTCCACCTCTCCTCTCCTCTCTCTCCTCTCCTCCATCTCTCTGCATCTCTCCTCTCCTCTCCTTCCTCCACCTCTCTCTCTGCATCTCCTCTGCCTCTCTTCTCCACCTCTCTCTTCCTCCACCTCTCTCTGCATCTCTCCCTCTCCTCTCTCCTCCACCTCTCCCTCTGCATCTCTCCCTCTCCTCTCCTTCCTCCACCTCTCCCTCTGCATCTCTCCCTCTCCTCTCCTTCCTCCACCTCTCCCTCACATCTCTCTCCTCTCTCTCTCTTCCTCTCACCTCTCTGCATCTCTCCCTCTCCTCTCCTTCCTCCACCTCTCCCTCTGCATCTCTCCCTCTCCTCTCCTTCCTCCACCTCTCCCTCTGCCTCTCTCTGCCTCTCTCTCTGTCTCTCCTCTGTCTCTGCATCTCTCCCTCTCCTCTCCTTCCTCCACCTCTCCCTCTGCATCTCTCCCTCTCCTCCTCTCTCCTCCTCCCTCCATCTCTCCCTCTCCTCTCCTTCCTCCACCTCTCTCTCTCTGCCTCTCTCTCTCTCTGTCTCTCTCTGTCTCTGCATCTCTCCCTCTCCTCTCCTTCCTCCACCTCTCCCTCTGCATCTCTCTCCTCCTCTCCTTCCTCCACCTCTCTCTCTGCCCTCTCTGCCTCTCCTGTCTCCTGTCCTCCATCTCTCCCTCTCTCTCTGCCTCTCTCTGCCTCTCTCCTCTCCTTCTCCACCTCTCTCTGCATCTCTCCCTCTCCTCTCCTTCCTCCTCTCTGCATCTCTCCCTCTCTCTCTCTCCACCTCTCCCTCTGCATCTCTCCCTCTCCTCTCCTTCCTCCACCTCTCTCTGCTGCCTCTCTCTCTCTCTCTCTCTGTCTCTCTCTGTCTCTGCATCTCTCCCTCTCCTCTCCTTCCACCACCTCTCCCTCTGCATCTCTCCCTCTCTCTCCTTCCTCTCACCTCTCCTCTGCATCTCTCCCCCTCTCCTCTCTTCCTCCACCCTCTCTCTCCTCTCTCTCTGCCTCTCTCCTCCACCTCTCTGTCTCTCTGCATCTCTCCCTCTCCTCTCCTTCCTCCACCTCTCCCTCTGCATCTCTCCCTCTCTCTCCTTCTCCCTCTCTCTGTCTCTCTCTGTCTCTCTCTGTCTCTGCATCTCTCCCTCTCCTCTCCTTCCTCCACCTCTCCCTCTGCATCTCTCCCTCTCCTCTCCTTCCTCCACCTCTCTCTGCCTCTCTCTGCTCTCTCTCTCTTCTCTCTCTCCCTCTGCATCTCTCCCTCTCCTCTCCTTCCTCCACCTCTCCTCTGCATCTCTCTCTCCTCTCCTTCCTCCCCTCTCTCTGCATCTCTCCCTCTCTCTCCTTCCTCCACCTCTCCCTCTGCATCTCTCCCTCTCCTCTCCTTCCTCCTCTCTCCCTCTGCCTCTCTCCCTCTCTCTCTCTCTCCTCTCTCTGTCTCTGCATCTCTCCCTCTCCTCTCCTTCCTCCACCTCTCCCTCTGCATCTCTCCTCTCCTCTCCTTCCTCCACCTCTCTCTGCCTCTCTCTGCTCTCTCTCTCTGTCTCTCTCTGTCTCTGCATCTCTCCCTCTCCTCTCCTTCCTCCACCTCTCCCTCTGCATCTCTCCCTCTCCTCTCCTTCCTCCACCTCTCCTCTCTCTCTGCCTCTCTCTCTCTGTCTCTCTCTGTCTCTGCATCTCTCCCTCTCCTCTCCTTCCTCCACCTCTCTCCTCTGCATCTCCTCCCTCTCCTCTCCTTCCTCCACCTCTCCCTCTGCCTCTCTCCTCTCCTCTCTCTGTCCTCCACCTCTCCCTCTGCATCTCTCCCTCTCCTCTCCTCTCCTCTCTCTCTCTCTGCATCTCTCCCTCTCCTCTCCTTCCTCCACCTCTCCTCTGCATCTCTCCCTCTCCTCTCCTTCCTCCACCTCTCTCTGCATCTCCCCTCTCCTCTCCTTCCTCCACCTCTCCCTCTGCATCTCTCCCTCTCCTCTCCTTCCTCCACCTCTCTCTCTGCCTCTCTCTGCCTCTCTCTCTGTCTCTCTCTGTCTCTGCATCTCTCCCTCTCCTCTCCTTCCTCCACTCTCCCTCTGCATCTCTCCCTCTCCTCTCCTTCCTCCACCTCTCTCTGCCTCTCTGCCTCTCTCTCTCTGTCCTCTCTGTCTCTGCATCTCCCTCTCCTCTCCTTCCTCCACCTCTCCCTCTGCATCTCTCCCTCTCCTCTCCTTCCTCCACCTCTCCCTCTGCATCTCTCCCTCTCCTCTCCTTCCTCCACCTCTCCCTCTGCATCTCTCCCTCTCCTCTCCTTCCTCCACCTCTCCCTCTGCATCTCTCTGCCTCTCTCTCTCCTCTGCTCTCTCTGTCTCTGCATCATCTCCCTCTCCTCTCCTTCCTCCACCTCTCCTCTCTCTCTCTCCTCCTCTCTTCTCTCCTCTCCTCTCTCTCCCTCTCCTCCTTCCTCCACCTCTCCTGTCTCTGCATCTCTCCCTCTCCTCTCCTTCCTCCACCTCTCCCTCTGCATCTCCCCCTCTCCTCTCCTTCCTCCACCTCTCCCTCTGCATCTCTCCCTCTCCTCTCCTTCCTCCACCTCTCCTCTCTGCCTCTCTCCATCTCCTCTCTGTCTCTCTCTGTCTCTGCATCTCTCCTCTCCTCTCCTTCCTCCACCTCTCCTCTGCCTCTCTCTCCTCTCCTTCCTCTCCCTCTGCATCTCTCCTCTCCCTCTCCTTCCTCCACCTCTCCCTCTGCATCTCTCCCTCTCCTCTCCTTCCTCCACCTCTCCTCTGCATCTCTGCCTCTCTCCTCTCTGTCTCTCTCTGTCTCTGCATCTCTCCCTCTCCCTCCTTCCTCCACCTCTCCCTCTGCATCTCTCCTCTCCTCTCCTTCCTCCACCTCTCTCTCCTCTCCTCTCCTGTCTCCTCTGTCTCTGCATCTCTCCCTCTCCTCTCCTTCCTCCACCTCTCCCTCTGCATCTCTCCCTCTCTCCCTCCTCTCTCTCTCTGTCTCTCTGCCTCTCCTCTCTCTGTCTCTCCCTCTCCCTCTGCATCTCTCCCTCTCCCTCTCCTTCCTCCACCTCTCCCTCTGCATCTCTCCCTCTCCTCTCCTCTCCACCTCTCCTCTCCTTCCTCCACCTCCTCTGCCTCTCCCTCTCCTCCTTCACCTCTCTGTCTCTGCATCTCTCTCTCTCCTCTCCTTCCTCCACCTCTCCCTCTGCATCTCCCCTCTCCTCTCCTTCCTCCACCTCTCCCTCTGCATCTCTCCCTCTCCTCTCCTTCCTCCACCTCTGTCTCTCTCTCTCTTCCTCTCTCTCCTGCTCCACCTCTCTCCTCTGCATCTCTCCCTCTCCTCTCCTTCCTCCACCTCTCCCTCTGCATCTCTCCCTCTCCTCTCCTTCCACCACCTCTCCCTCTGCATCTCTCCCTCTCCTCTCCTTCCACCACCTCTCTCTCTCTCTCTGCCTCTCTCTGCCTCTCTCTCTGTCTCTCTCTGTCTCTGCATCTCTCCCTCTCCTCTCCTTCCTCCACCTCTCCCTCTGCATCTCTCCCTCTCCTCTCCTTCCTCCACCTCTCCCTCTGCATCTCTCCCTCTCCTCTCCTTCCTCCACCTCTCTCTCTGCCTCTCTCTGCCTCTCTCTCTCTGTCTCTCTCTGTCTCTGCATCTCTCCCTCTCCTCTCCTTCCTCCACCTCTCTCCCTCTGCATCTCTCCCTCTCCTCTCCTTCCTCCACCTCTCTCTCTGCCTCTCTCTGCCTCTCTCTCTGTCTCTCTCTGTCTCTGCATCTCTCCCTCTCCTCTCCTTCCTCCACCTCTCCCTCTGCATCTCTCCCTCTCCTCTCCTTCCTCCACCTCTCCCCTCTGCATCTCTCCCTCCCTCTCCTCTCCTCCTCCACCTCTCTCTCTCCTCTCTGCCTCTCTCTCTCTCTCTGTCTCTCTCTGTCTCTGCATCTCTCCCTCTCCTCTCCTTCCTCCACCTCTCCCTCTGCATCTCTCCCCTCTCCTTCCTCCCCTCTCTCTCTCCTCTCTCTGCCTCTCTCTCTGTCTCTCTCTGTCTCTGCATCTCCCTCTCCTCTCCTTCCTCCACCTCTCCTCTGCATCTCTCCCTCTCCTCTCCTTCCTCCACCTCTCCCTCTGCATCTCTCTGCCTCTCTCTCTCCTTCCTCCACCTCTCTCCCTCTGCATCTCTCCCCCTCTCCTTCCTCCACCTCTCCCTCTGCATCTCTCCCTCCTCTCCTTCCTCTCCTCTGCCTCCTCCCTCTCTTCTCTGTCTGTCTCTCTGTCTCTGCATCTCTCCCTCTCCTCTCCTTCCTCCACCTCTCCCTCTGCATCTCTCCCTCTCCTCTCCTTCCTCCACCTCTCCCTCTGCCTCTCCTCTCCTTCCTCCACCTCTCTCTCTGCCTCTCTCTGCCTCTCTCTCTCTGTCTCTCTCTGTCTCTGCATCTCTCCCTCTCCTCTCCTTCCACCACCTCTCCCTCTGCATCTCTCCCTCTCCTCTCCTTCCTCCACCTCTCCCTCTGCATCTCTCCTCTCTTCTCTCTGTCTCTCATCTCTCCCCACCTCTCCTTCCTCCACCTCTCCTCTGCATCTCTCCCTCTCCTCTCCTTCCTCCACCTCTCCCTCTGCATCTCTCCCTCTCCTCTCCTTCCTCCACCTCTCCCTCTGCATCTCTCCCTCTCCTCTCCTTCCTCCACCTCTCCCTCTGCATCTCTCCCTCTCTCTCTCTGTCTCCTCTCTCTCCCCTCTGCATCTCTCCCTCTCCTCTCCTTCCTCCACCTCTCTCTCTCTGCATCTCTGCCTCTCCTCCTGTCCTCTCTGTCTCTGCATCTCTCCCTCTCCTCTCCTTCCTCCACCTCTCCTCTGCATCTCTCCCTCTCCTCTCCTTCCTCCACCTCTCCTCTCTGCACCTCTCTCCCTCTCTCTCTCTCTGTCTCTCTCTGTCTCTGCATCTCTCCCTCTCCCTCTCCTTCCTCCACCTCTCCCTCTGCATCTCTCCCTCTCCTCTCCTTCCTCCACCTCTCTCTCTGCCTCTCTCTGCCTCTCTCTCTCTGTCTCTCCCTGTCTCTGCATCTCTCCCTCTCCTCTCCTTCCTCCACCTCTCCCTCTGCATCTCTCCCTCTCCTCTCCTTCCTCCACCTCTCCCTCTGCATCTCTCCCTCTCTCCTCTCCTTCCTCCACTGTCTCTCCTGTCTCTGCATCTCTCCATCTCTCTCTCCTTCCTCCACCTCTCCCTCTGCATCTCTCCCTCTCCTCTCCTTCCTCCACCTCTCTCTCTGCCTCTCTCTGCCTCTCTGTCTCTGTCTCTCTCTGTCTCTGCATCTCTCCCTCTCCTCTCCTTCCTCCACCTCTCCCTCTGCATCTCTCTCCTCTCCTTCCTCCACCTCTCCCTCTGCATCTCTCCCTCTCTCTCTCTCCTCTCTCCCCTGCATCTCTCCTCTCCTCTCTCTCCCTCTCCCTCTGCATCTCTCCCTCTCCTCTCCTCTCCATCTCTCTCTCTGCCTCTCATCTGCCTCTCTCTCCTCTGTCTCTCTCTGCATCTCTCCCTCTCCTCTCCTTCCTCCACCTCTCCCTCTGCATCTCTCCCTCTCCTCTCCTTCCTCCACCTCTCTCTCTCTCCCTCTCTCTCTCCCTCTCCTCTCCTTCCTCCTGTCTCTCCCTCTGCATCTCTCCCTCTCCTCTCTGTCTCTCTGTCTCATCTCTCCCTCTCTCTCCTCTCTCACCTCTCCATCTCCCTCTCCTCTCCTTCCTCCACCTCTGCATCTCTCCCTCTCCTCTCCTTCCTCCACCTCTCCCTCTGCATCCCCCTCTCCTCTCCTTCCTCCACCTCTCCCTCCATCTCTCCCTCTCTCCCTCTGCATCTCTCTGCCTCTGCATCTCTGCCTCTCTCTCCTGTCTCCTCTCCCTCTGCATCTCTCCCTCTCCTCTCCTTCCTCCACCTCTCCATCTCCCCCTCTCCTCTCCTTCTTCCACCTCTCCCTCTGCATCTCCCCCTCTCCTCTCCTTCCTCCACCTCTCCCTCTGCATCTCTCCATCTCCTCTCCTTCCTCCACCTCTCCCTCTGCATCTCCCCCTCTCCTCTCCTTCCTCCACCTCTCCCTCTGCATCTCTCCCTCTCCTCTCCTTCCTCCACCTCTCCCTCTGCATCTCTCCATCTCCTCTCCTTCCTCCACCTCTCTCTCTGCCTCTCTCTGCCTCTCTCTCTCTGTCTCTCTCTGTCTCTGCATCTCCCCCTCTCCTCTCCTTCCTCCACCTCTCCCTCTGCATCTCTCCATCTCCTCTCCTTCCTCCACCTCTCCCTCTGCATCTCCCCCTCTCCTCTCCTTCCTCCCTCTCCCTCTGCATCTCCCCTCATCTCTCTCTCCTTCCTCCACCTCTCCCTCTGCATCTCTCCATCTCCTCTCCTTCCTCCACCTCTCCCTCTCCTCTCCTTCCTCCACCTCTCTCTCTGCCTCTCTCTGCCTCTCTCTCTCTGTCTCTGCATCTCTCCCTCTCCTCTCCTTCCTCCACCTCTCCCTCTGCACCTCTCCCTCTCCTCTCCTTCCTCCACCTCTCCCTCTGCCTCTCTCTGCCTCTCTCTCTCTGTCTCTCTCTGTCTCTGCATCTCTCCATCTCCTCTCCTTCCTCCACCTCTCCCTCTGCATCTCTCCCTCTCCTCTCCTTCCTCCACCTCTCCCTCTGCATCTCTCCCTCTCCTCTCCTTCCACCACCTCTCCCAGTGCATCTCTCCCTCTCCTCTCCTTCCACCACCTCTCTCTCTGCCTCTCTCTGCCTCTCTCTCTCTGTCTCTCTCTGTCTGTGCATCTCTCCCTCTCCTCTCCTTCCACCACCTCTCCCTCTGCATCTCTCCCTCTCCTCTCCTTCCTCCACCTCTCCCTCTGCATCTCTCCATCTCCTCTCCTTCCTCCACCTCTCCCTCTGCATCTCTCCCTCTCCTCTCCTTCCACCACCTCTCTCTCTGCCTCTCTCTGCCTCTCTCTCTCTGTCTCTCTCTGTCTCTGCATCTCTCCCTCTCCTCTCCTTCCTCCACCTCTCCCTCTGCATCTCTCCCTCTCCTCTCCTTCCACCACCTCTCTCTCTGCCTCTCTCTGCCTCTCTCTCTCTGTCTCTCTCTGTCTCTGCATCTCTCCCTCTCCTCTCCTTCCTCCACCTCTCCCTCTCCTCTCCTTCCTCCACCTCTCTCTCTGCCTCTCTCTCTCTGTCTCTCTCTGTCTCTGCATCTCTCCCTCTCCTCTCCTTCCTCCACCTCTCCCTCTGCATCTCTCCCTCTCCTCTCCTTCCTCCACCTCTCTCTCTGCCTCTCTCTCTCTGTCTCTCTCTGTCTCTGCATCTCTCCCTCTCCTCTCCTTCCTCCACCTCTCCCTCTCCTCTCCTTCCTCCACCTCTCTCTCTGCCTCTCTCTGCCTCTCTCTCTCTGTCTCTCTCTGTCTCTGCATCTCTCCCTCTCCTCTCCTTCCTCCACCTCTCTCTCTGCCTCTCTCTGCCTCTCTCTCTGTCTCTCTCTGTCTCTGCATCTCTCCCTCTCCTCTCCTTCCTCCACCTCTCTCTCTGCCTCTCTCTCTCTGTCTCTGCATCTCTCCCTCTCCTCTCCTTCCTCCACCTCTCTCTCTGCCTCTCTCTCTCTGTCTCTGCATCTCTCCCTCTCCTCTCCTTCCTCCACCTCTCTCTCTGCCTCTCTCTGCCTCTCTCTCTCTGTCTCTCTCTGTCTCTGCATCTCTCCCTCTCCTCTCCTTCCTCCACCTCTCCCTCTGCATCTCTCCCTCTCCTCTCCTTCCTCCACCTCTCTGCGTCTTCGATCGGAGGGACACCGTCCAGAAAAGACATAAAAAAGTAGAAAAGAAGATTATTTATTTTGAGATGCAAAACATAGACTGACACCTATTGTAGTTCCTCCAGACAGTCTGCCAACAACCAGTTATGTTTTATTTGTTAGTGTGTGTTCGTGTGTGTGTATGGTTCTTTTGTTTGAAGCAGTGCTGAGCTGAGCTGAAGCCACAGAACCTGGTGCCCAATATGACTTCTGTCCCTTCTCTGTCCATCACACATATCACATTCATTAACACATGGCCAAAGGACAATAACATCATCATCAGTGAAGGATTTGACACATAACTCCCTACATTAGCCAAACTGGGCATGAAGACCCGGAAAACAGAAGAAATGCACAGTAATTGCACAGAATTTAAATTCAATATCATAATGCAAATTCTAAATTATGGAATTCAAATACAATTTATGTTCCCACTGAAATTGCTCCATAGTCTCCCACTCCCTTTCTGGGGGGGTCCGGGGGCATGCTCCCCCGGGATGTTTGTAAAATATATTTTAGGACTGTTAGATGGTCACTTCTGGTGACTTTTTAAGAGGACATTCTACAAAATGTCTCTTTAAAATAATTATAACCTGTAGCCCAACTGATGCAGCATAGCAGCTTTAAATAAGCTTAAGCATGGGTATGCCAACCTCCATTTACCCCAAATGAAAATCCCCAAAGACTCTGAATGCATCAAATGCAATAAATATGCGTTATAACTTGTCAATCTGATCTTAAAAGCGCATCTTGGCAGAAATATGGATATATGTTGTTGTTGTTTTGAGTGGTGGCAACGATTTAGAAGCAGCGGGGCTCCTTCTCAGAAGAAGTCCTTGGAGGCGGCCTCTGCAAAGTTGGGTGCGGCCATGAGGATTGCAATGGTACAAATTATGTTGAACACACTGAACCCCACCAGACACAAACGGTCAATGACCACTGCTGCAAACTGCCACTTCTCCGCCACGCTCACCCTGCGGTCCTGCTCACGGAGACCCTCGGCCAGGAACCGCACCTCCACCAGCAGGGCCTGGAGCTGGGCCTCTGCTTCCCCAGCCTGGAACACCCTGGCCTGGGCATGGTAAGTACTTGCCCCAGCCCCATCCTCCACACAGCTGGAACCTGAGGATGAGGGGTCAGGGTCTGGAGATGTGGGGGGTTGTGGCAGGGGGCTACCCAACATTGTGGAGGAGGGTGGGTGGTGGTGGAGGATGCGGGTGTCAGAACCCCTTCTCTCTTCTCCTCCTCCTCCTCTTCCTCCTCTCCAGGTGACAGCAGGGTCAGGTTCAGGAGGACTCTGGAAGCCCATGTATGGCAGATGTCCATTCGGCTGAGCGTGGGGGATGGAGGGGAGATTGGGGTGTAGGTTAAGAAGGGGCTGGGGATATCGATTTGGGTTAAGGTGGATATTAGGCTGGGGGTTTGGATTATAGTTGGGATAGGACTGGAGGGTAGGGTTGGAAGGTGGGCGTGGTAAGGTTAAGGGGGCTGGGGTGGTGGTGGTGGGGGGGGCAGAGGAGCAGGTCTTGGTCTGGGGGTTGGAGGGGCTGTGGTGGGGTGTGAGCTCACCCCACTCTTCTGGACACTTCATCCTCAGAAACCATGGAACCCACTGGAGTAGAACCAACTCAACCTGAGAGACACACACACACACACCGTAAGTAAGTAAGTAAGTAAGTAAGTAAGTAAGTAAGTAAGTAAGTAAGTAACTAACTAAGTAACTAAGTAACTAAGTAAGTAAGTAAGTAAGTAAGTGGACCCAGTGACCTTCTGTGGCAGAACCAACTGGGAGAGGACACAAACACACACGGAATACAATGCATTTGGAAAGTATTCAGACCCCTTTCCTTTTTTCACATTTTGTTATATTACAGCCTTATTCTAAATGGATTAAATAAACATTTTTCCTCATCAATCAAAACAAAATATCCCATAATGGGTGTATTTGGAGGGTGAATTAGTTAGGATGACATCTATGAGGGTGCCTGTGTTTACTGATTTGGGGTTGTACCTGGTAGGTTCATTGATAATTTGTGTGAGATTGAGGGCATCAAGCTTAGTTTGTAGGATGGCCGGGGTGTTAAGCATGTCCCAGTTTAGGTAACCTAGTAGCACGAGCTCAGAAGATAGATGGGGGGCAATCAGTTCACATATAGTATCGAGGGCACAGCTGGGGGCAGAGGGAGGTCTATAGCAAGCGGCAACAGTGAGAGACTTGTTTCTGGAAAGGTGAATTTTTAGAAGTAGAAGCTAAAATTGTTTGGGTACAGACTTAGAAAGTAATACAAAACTCTGCAGGCTATATTTTCAGTAGATTGCAACACCGCCCCCTTTGGCAGTTCTATCTTGGCGTAAAACGTTATAGTTAGCGATGGAGATTTCAGGGTTTTTGGTGGTTTTCCTAAGCCAGGATTCAGACATGGCTAAGACATCTGGGTTGGCAGAGTGTGCTAAAGCAGTGAGTAAAACAAACTTAGGGAGTAGGCTTCTAATGTTAACATGCATGAAACCAAGGCTTTTACGTATACAGAAGTCAACAAATGAGAGCACCTGTGGGGGTGGGAGTGGAGCTAGGCACTGCAGGACCTGGATTAACCTCCACATCACCAGAGGAATAGAGGAGAAGTAGGATAAGGGTACGGCTAAAGACTATGCGAACTGGCCGTCTAGCACGTTCAGAACAGAGAGTAAAAGGAGCAGGTTTCTGGGCATGATAGCATAGATTCAAGGCATAGTGTACAGACAAAGGTAAGGTAGGATGTGAGTACATTGGAGGTAAACCTAGGCATTGAGTAATGAAGAGAGAGATATAGTCTCTAGAGATGTTTAAACCAGGTGATGTCATCACATATGTAGGAGGTGGAACAACATGGTTGGTTAAGGCATATTGAGCAGGGCTCGAGGCTCTACAGTGAAGTAAGACAGTAATCACTAACCAGGACAGTAATGGACAAGGCATATTGATATTAGAGGGAGGCATGCGTAGCCAAGTGAACATATGGGTCCAGTGAGTGGTTGGGCTGGCTGGGGACACGGCGATTCAGACAGTTAGCAGGCTAACAAGCTAACAAGCTATCCTTGATGAAAACCTGCTCCAAAGCGCTCAGGACCTCAGACTGGGGCAAAGGTTCCACTTGCAACAGGACAACGACCCTAAGCACACAGCCAAGGCAACACAGAAGTGGCTTCAGGACAAGTCTCTGAATGTCCTTGAGTGGCCCAGCCAGAGCCCGGACTTGAACCCGATCGAACATCTCTGGAGAGACCTGAAAATAGTTGTGCAGCGACACTCCACATCCAACCTGACAGAGCTTGAGGGGGATCTGCAGAGAACAATGGGAGAAACTCTCCAAATACAGGTGTACCAAGCTTGTAGCGTCACACCCAAGAAGACTCAAGGTTGTAATCGCTGCCAAAGGTGCTTCAACAAAGTACTGAGTAAAGGAAATGAATACTTATGTAAATGTCATATTTCATTTTTTGTATATATACAGGTATATATATATATACATTTGCAAACATTTCTAAAAACCTGTTTTTGCTTTGTCATTATGTGGTATTGTATGCAGATTGATGGGGAAAAAACGATTTAATCAATTTTAGAATAAGGCTGTAACGTAACAAAATGTGGAAAACGTAAAGGGGTCTGAATACTTTCCGAATGCACTGTAAAGTAAGTAGATAAGAGGAACCAGGTAATGTACTGCAGCAGAACAAACTGCACCTGATATAAAAGGACAGGACACACACAAGGTCCAGACATTCACAGATATGAGATGAACACACACACAGACAGTCACAGACACACGTCATAATCAGTAGACAGACAGAGAGCCTCACCCATTGAGGCATGTCTCCACTGTTGGGGTCGTGGTGATGGTATTGAAGTACAACTACAGTCGCCACCACTGACATCCCTACGGTAACCATGGTACTCACAAAATACTGACCTAGGATGGAGGCACAGTATTATAGTACACTTATACAGAGACACACACCCACACACACACCCATTCACTGACCTATCAGTGGTATGCAGTCTGAGGTAGCTGGCATAATCTCAGCCACCAGCAACATGAAGAAAGTCTGAGAGAGCAGAATTGTAATGCCTGGAGAGAGAGATGGGGAAAAGGATATTATTACACTGGGAAATACAGCAATACTTGTGCGTAGTACAATTCTCCATCTCTCTGCCAACTCACCCCACCCATCCATCTCTCCCCCATCTCTGTCCCTCCCCTACCCACACCCATTCTCTCCCCCCATCTCTGTCCCTCCCCTACCCACACCCGTTCTCTCCCCCCATCTCTGTCCCTCCCCTACCCACACCCGTTCTCTCCCTCTATCTCTGTCCCTCCCCTTCCCACACTCGTTCTCTCCCCCATCTCTGTCCCTCCCCTACCCACACCCGTTCTCTCCCTCCATCTCTGTCCCTCCCCTACCCACACCCATTCTCTCCCCCATCTCTGTCCCTCCCCTACCCACACCCGTTCTCTCCCTCTATCTCTGTCCCTCCCCTTCCCACACCCATTCTCTCCCTCCATCTCTATCCCTCCCCTACCCACACCCGTTCTCTCCCTCTATCTCTGTCCCTCCCTACCCACACCCCTCCTCTCCCCCATCTCTGTCCCTCCCCTACCCACACCCCTCCTCTCCCTCTATCTCTGTCCCTCCCCTACCCACACCCCTCCTCTCCCTCCATCTCTGTCCCTCCCCTACCCACACCCCTCCTCTCCCTCTATCTCTGTCCCTCCCCTACCCACACCCCTCCTCTCCCCCCATCTCTGTCCCTCTTCCCCTAACCACACCCCTCCTCTCCCTCTATCTCTGTCCCTACCCTAACCACACCCGTTCTCTCCTCTATCTCTGTCCCTCCCCTACCCACACCCATTCTCTCCCCCATCTCTGTCCCTCCCCTACCCACACCCCTCCTCTCCCTCTACCTCTGTTCCTCCCCTACCCACACCCATTATCTCCCCCCATCTCTGTCCCTCCCCTTCCCACACCCGTTCTCTCCCTCTCTCTGTCCCTCCCCTTCCCACACCCATTATCTCCCCCATCTCTGTCCCTCCCCTACCCACACCCATTATCTCCCCCATCTCTGTCCCTCCCCTTCCCACACCCGTTCTCTCCCTCTATCTCTGTCCCTCCCCTTCCCACACCCATTATCTCCCTCCATCTCTGTCCCTCCCCTACCCACACCCATTCTCTCCCTCCATCTCTGTCCCTCCCCTTCCCACACCCATTATCTCCCTCCATCTCTGTCCCTCCCCTACCCACACCCATTCTCTCCCTCCATCTCTGTCCCTCCCCTTCCCACACCCATTATCTCCCCCATCTCTGTCCCTCCCCTACCCACACCCGTTCTCTCCCCCATCTCTGTCCCTCCCCTACCCACACCCATTATCTCCCCCATCTCTGTCCCTCCCCTACCCACACCCGTTCTCTCCCCCATCTCTGTCCCTCCCCTACCCACACCCATTATCTCCCCATCTCTGTCCCTCCCCTTCCCACACCCGTTCTCTCCCTCTATCTCCTTCCCTCCCCTACCCACACCGTTCTCTCCCTACATCTCTGTCCCTCCCCTTCCCACACCCATTATCTCCCCCATCTCTGTCCCTCCCCTTCCCACACCCGTTCTCTCCCTCCATCTCTGTCCCTCCCCTACCCACACCCGTTCTCTCCCTCCATCTCTGTCCCTCCCCTACCCACACCCCTCCTCTCCCTCTATCTCTGTCCCTCCCTACCCACACCCCTTCTCTCCCTCCATCTCTGTCCCTCCCTACCCACACCCGTTCTCTCCCTCTATCTCTGTCCCTCCCCTACCCACACCCATTATCTCCCCCATCTCTGTCCCTCCCCTTCCCACACCCGTTCTCTCCCTCTATCTCTGTCCCTCCCCTTCCCACACCCATTATCTCCCTCCATCTCTGTCCCTCCCCTTCCCACACTCCTTCTCTCCCTCCATCTCTGTCCCTCCCCTACCCACACCCCTTCTCTCCCTCCATCTCTGTCCCTCCCCTTCCCACACCCGTTCTCTCCCTCTATCTCTGTCCCTCCCCTTCCCACACCCCTCCTCTCCCTCTATCTCTGTCCCTCCCCTACCCACACCCGTTCTCTCCCTCCATCTCTGTCCCGCTTTCTGATTGTAAAAATCACTTGAGGTTTTCTTGGACCGCTGCAGAATTACTGACAGAAAAACAATAAAAGAGAGGGCAGGTACGGAGAGAGACAGAGAGACAGAGAGAGAGAGAGAGAGAGAGAGAGAGAGAGATATACAGCAGGCCCATTATCTCATCTCTAACACCTGATTTATTTTTCATCACTCTGAACTATCATTTCTTTCTCTTCTATCTTTCCCTTACACCTCATCATCTTCCCTTACACCTCATCATCTTCCCTTACACCTCATTATCTTCCCTTACACCTCATCATCTTCCCTTACACCTCGTCATCTTCCCTTACACCTCGTCATCTTCCCTTACACCTCGTCATCTTCCCTTACACCTCGTCATCTTCCCTTACACCTCATCATCTTCCCTTACACCTCATCATCTTCCCTTACACCTCATTATCTTCCCTCTTTTCATCATATTTTACACTTTCCAGCGCCTCAGACCTCCCCTTTTCACCTCCAACATCTCTCCTGTCTCCATCCCTTCTCCCTTTTATACTCCTCTTCTCCCTCCCCCTGTCCCACGCCTCTCCCTCTGCCTCTCCCTCTTCCTTCTCCCTCCTCCCCTCCCCCTCTCCCTCTCCCTCCCCCTTTCCTCCTCCCCCTCTCCTCACCCAGACCGATCTTCTCCCCCGATTGGGCTGGCAGTAGAAACACCAACAGTGTCAAGGAGGAGATGAGAACACAGGGGACGAGGAGGTTGAGAGCATAGAACAGAGTTCTCCGTCGTAGGGTCACAACAAAGGTCACATCAGAGTAGGGCTCTGTACAGCACTCATAAAATATCTCATGACGATCACCTGGTACACCTACAAGAGGGGGGAGGGGAGGAAAGAGGGAGTGAGAGATTAGAAAATAAGAGAGAGGAGAGAGAGATACAAGAGGGATGGAAAAGAAGAGAGGGAGGGTAAAGGAGGAGGGACAACCTGGGTCAGGGGCAGACAGAGCTCTCTCACCCAGCAGTTCCCACTCTCCATTGGACATGTATCCTGACAGGTCAGCCTCCTGCATCTGGAGGTCCAGCAGCCAGCCGTCAAACGTCCACGAGCCAAACTTCAGCTCACAGTGTTGGACGTCAAAGGGAAACCAACGCACGTCCACTTCACACGCACTGCTGAAAATACCTGGGACAGTGAGGGGGAAGGGGAGATGTGGGGGAGAGAGAGTGAGAGAAGGGAAAGGGGGAGAAAATAAAATAGAGATTGAGAGAGAAGTGCATTATCAGTAGGGGAGAGTGGGGTAAGTTGAGCCATTTGTTACATTCAGCATCCAAGGAAACATAGCATTCTTTCTAATAAAGATATCTACATACAGTGCCTTGCGAAAGTATTCGGCCCCCTTGAACTTTGCGACCTTTTGCCACATTTCAGGCTTCAAACATAAAGATATAAAACTATTTTTTTGTGAAGAATCAACAACAAGTGGGACACAATCATGAAGTGGAACGACATTTATTGGATATTTCAAACTTTTTTAACAAATCAAAAACTGAAAAATTGGGCGTGCAAAATTATTCAGCCCCCTTAAGTTAATACTTTGTAGCGCCACCTTTTGCTGCGATTACAGCTGTAAGTTGCTTGGGGTATGTCTCTATCAGTTTTGCACATCGAGAGACTGAATTTTTTTCCCATTCCTCCTTGCAAAACAGCTCGAGCTCAGTGAGGTTGGATGGAGAGCATTTGTGAACAGCAGTTTTCAGTTCTTTCCACAGATTCTCGATTGGATTCAGGTCTGGACTTTGACTTGGCCATTCTAACACCTGGATATGTTTATTTTTGAACCATTCCATTGTAGATTTTGCTTTATGTTTTGGATCATTGTCTTGTTGGAAGACAAATCTCCGTCCCAGTCTCAGGTCTTTTGCAGATTGGTCCTGTATTTGGCTCCATCCATCTTCCCATCAATTTTAACCATCTTCCCTGTCCCTGCTGAAGAAAAGCAGGCCCAAACCATGATGCTGCCACCACCATGTTTGACAGTGGGGATGGTGTGTTCAGGGTGATGAGCTGTGTTGCTTTTACACCAAACATAACGTTTTGCATTGTTGCCAAAAAGTTCAATTTTGGTTTCATCTGACCAGAGCACCTTCTTCCACATGTTTGGTGTGTCTCCCAGGTGGCTTGTGGCAAACTTTAAACAACACTTTTTATGGATATCTTTAAGAAATGGCTTTCTTCTTGCCACTCTTCCATAAAGGCCAGATTTGTGCAATATACGACTGATTGTTGTCCTATGGACAGAGTCTCCCACCTCAGCTGTAGATCTCTGAAGTTCATCCAGAGTGATCATGGGCCTCTTGGCTGCATCTCTGATCAGTCTTCTCCTTGTATGAGCTGAAAGTTTAGAGGGACGGCCAGGTCTTGGTAGATTTGCAGTGGTCTGATACTCCTTCCATTTCAATATTATCGCTTGCACAGTGCTCCTTGGGATGTTTAAACTTGGGAAATCTTTTTGTATCCAAATCCGGCTTTAAACTTCTTCACAACAGTATCTCGGACCTGCCTGGTGTGTTCCTTGTTCTTCATGATGCTCTCTGCGCTTTTAACGGACCTCTGAGACTATCACAGTGCAGGTGCATTTATACGGAGACTTGATTACACACAGGTGGATTGTATTTATCATCATTAGTCATTTAGGTCAACATTGGATCATTCAGAGATCCTCACTGAACTTCTGGAGAGACTTTGCTGCACTGAAAGTAAAGGGGCTGAATAATTTTGCACGCCAAATTTTTCAGTTTTTGATTTGTTAAAAAAGTTTGAAATATCCAATAAATGTCGTTCCACTTCATGATTGTGTCCCACTTGTTGTTGATTCTTCACAAAAAAATACAGTTTTATATCTTTATGTTTGAAGCCTGAAATGTGGCAAAAGGTCGCAAAGTTCAAGGGGGCCGAATAATTTCGCAAGGCACTGTATATTTCAGGATGTTGTGTATCACTGGAAATAATCAGAATTAATGTAAACCCTACAGTTTTGAAAACACAGCTTGTCCAAAAAAAGGCTTAACTTACCCCAAGGCCATTGGCCCGACTTACCCCAAGGCCATTGGCCCGACTGACCCCAAGGCCATTGGCCCGACTTACCCCGAGGCCATTGGCCCGACTTACCCCGAGGCCATTGGCCCGACTTACCCCAAGGCCATTGGCTCGACTTACCCCGAGGCCATTGGCCCGACTTACCCCGAGGCCATTGGCTCGACTTACCCCAAGGCAAACATTTTGACTATATTTGCCCACACAGCTACCAAGGATGTACTTTCATGCTTGTTTTAGGACCTCATATTGAAGCTTATAGGGCCCCAACTGATGTATAGAACAATCTTCAAATTATCTACTTTGGTTTAGATATAAGCATCATGAAACATCTAACAATATATTTGTTTGACTTGGTGAAAATGATTTGTGTCTATTTAAGCCTGTTAGGTCCGCCTAGGTTGGTGAAGGATTGTTACTCTGTTGGTTGTGGATGTGTTTTCGTGTTTGTTTTCTCCGGACTGTTTGGTCCTGTGTTTGGGCTGGTCTGTTTGGTCCTGTGTTTGGGCTGGTCTGTTTGGTCCTGTGTTTGGGCTGGTCTGTTTGGTCCTGTGTTTTCTCCGGACTGTTTGGTCCTGTGTTTGGGCTGGTCTGTTTGGTCCTGTGTTTGGGCTGGTCTGTTTGGTCCTGTGTTTGGGCTGGTCTGTTTGGTCCTGTGTTTGGGCTGGTCTGTTTTATGCGCCCTGTATTGTGGCGTGACCATTTTGTGCCGGAGAATAAATTACGATTTACCAAACCCTCTGCTCTCTGCGCCTGACTCCAACCCACCACTCCTAGTAAACTCTGAAACGTAGGTACTTCCTTCACAGACTCCTTGAAATTACCTCTTCCTAAATATTTGATCAAATTATAAATGTTGTGTATGATTTATTAGAAACCAGCGTGGCTCAACTTACTCCTTGTCTCAACTTACCCCACTCTCCCCTATATCTATGTTAAACTAAAATGAGAGAGGGGAAGGTCAGGGAAGAATAAAAAGAGAGAAAGGTTGATCTATAGACTCACCTGGAGGTAGGTACTCACAGAATCCACTGGAGTTGACCAGCACATAGCTCTTAAAGGTGGCATCAAATTTATCATGGGCACTGAGAAGGACAAAAAAGAAAGATCAGCAAGGTGTGTGTGTGTGTGTGTGTGTGTGTGTGTGTGTGTGTGTGTGTGTGTGTGTGTGTGTGTGTGTGTGTGTGTGTGTGTGTGTGTGTGTGTGTGTGTGTGTGTGTGTGTGTGTGTGTGTGTGTGTGTGTGTGTGTGTGTGTGTGTGAGTGCGTGCGTGCGTGCGTGCGTGCGTGCGTGCGTGCGTGCGTGCGTGCGTGCGTGTACTTTAACTTAACCAGTTGCTTAATCAGCGTTATTCTCTGGGTTGAGTGAACTTCAAAATAGCATTGAAGTTGATTCAAATTAACATATCAAGGCAACCAGCTGCCATAGGATTTCTAGTTTTCTCAACACTAGATTCTAGTTTGCTCAAAACCATGCCCATCATTAACATATTTCCCAGCATGCTTTATTGCAGGATGATTTTCAGAATTGTTTGTTTTAATACCTGTGTTTTTGCAAACATATTGTTTGGTTGATTAAGCTTATGCTACACAAAGACAAAAGGCATTTTTCTAAACTAATCCAATCTATTAGTCTGAATATCTTCACTCTGGCTAGATTCTAATAGGAATTACACAACTTTGCAAGCCAGCAATTATGTGACTTGCAGGCTTGATGTGGCCTGTAAACCAGGAGTTTCAGATCACTGTGTTAGGGTGTAACTAGTGATGAGTATTTTTTGGGAAGCCAGATCTTTGTTGCCGTTCACCTAAATGAGCCATTCATTTGGCTCCCAAACGGCTCTTTATTTAGTAGTGCATAAAAAAATGTGTGAAACATAAAAAATAGCATATTTCTAATTTAAAGCAGATAGTGAAATGTGAGCTCAAATACATTTTAAATGACGAAATTAGATTGCTTGGCTCTCTCCTCACTACGTACTGTTCCTGCAGTGAGGAATGAATAGCTTCAGAGAATGGTTATCTGGAGCTCCTAAAGCAGTAGTAGCAGTGAGTCAAATGAACGCCTCATTCACAGATACAATATGGTTCCAGACGTTCATCAAAAAGATCTGTTCAAAAAGAGCTGTTCATTTGTATTGAATGGAATGAGCAGTAGTACCTCCGGAGCTGGTGAATGGAATGAGCAGTAGTACCTCCGGAGCTGGTGAATGGAATGAGCAGTAGTACCTCCGGAGCTGGTGAATGGAATGAGCACTAGTACCTCCGGAGCTGGTGAATGGAATGAGCAGTAGTACCTCCGGAGCTGGTGAATGGAATGAGCACTAGTACCTCCGGAGCTGGTGAATGGAATGAGCAGTAGTACCTCCGGAGCTGGTGAATGGAATGAGCAGTAGTACCTCCGGAGCTGGTGAATGGAATGAGCACTAGTACCTCCGGAGCTGGTGAATGGAATGAGCAGTAGTACCTCCGGAGCTGGTGAATGGAATGAGCAGTAGTACCTCCGGAGCTGGTGAATGGAATGAGCAGTAGTACCTCGGAGCTGATGAATGGAATGAGCAGTAGTACCTCCGGAGCTGGTGAATGGAATGAGCAGTAGTACCTCCGGAGCTGGTGAATGGAATGAGCAGTAGTACCTCCGGAGCTGGTGAATGGAATGAGCAGTAGTACCTCCGGAGCTGGTGAATGGAATGAGCAGTAGTACCTCCGGAGCTGGTGAATGGAATGAGCACTAGTACCTCCGGAGCTGGTGAATGGAATGAGCAGTAGTACCTCCGGAGCTGGTGAATGGAATGAGCACTAGTACCTCCGGAGCTGGTGAATGGAATGAGCAGTAGTACCTCCGGAGCTGGTGAATGGAATGAGCAGTAGTACCTCCGGAGCTGGTGAATGGAATGAGCACTAGTACCTCCGGAGCTGGTGAATGGAATGAGCAGTAGTACCTCCGGAGCTGGTGAATGGAATGAGCAGTAGTACCTCCGGAGCTGGTGAATGGAATGAGCAGAAGTACCTCCGGAGCTGGTGAATGGAATGAGCAGTAGTACCTCCGGAGCTGGTGAATGGAATGAGCAGTAGTACCTCCGGAGCTGGTGAATGGAATGAGCAGTAGTACCTCCGGAGCTGGTGAATGGAATGAGCAGTAGTACCTCCGGAGCTGGTGAATGGAATGAGCAGTAGTACCTCCGGGAGCTGGTGAATGGAATGAGCAGTAGTACCTCCGGGAGCTGGTGAATGGAATGAGCAGTAGTACCTCCGGAGCTGGTGAATGGAATGAGCAGTAGTACCTCCGGAGCTGGTGAATGGAATGAGCAGTAGTACCTCCGGAGCTGGTGAATGGAATGAGCAGTAGTACCTCCGGAGCTGGTGAATGGAATGAGCACTAGTACCGGGGGGATCCGTGACACAACCCCTTGACTTTATCCACATTTTGTTGTGTTACAGCCTGAATTTAACTTTGAGATTTTGTGTCACTGGACAACACGAAGTACCCCATAATGTGAAAGTTGAATTACGTTTTTTAGAAATGTTTTGAAATTAATTAAAAATAAAAAGCTGCATGTCTTGAGTCAATAAGTTTTCAACTTTAAAAAAAATATATATATTGCTTGCTCTGTGTGCAATATTAGTGTTTAACATGGTTCTTTACCTAATCTCTGTACCCCACACACAATTATCTGTAAGGTCCCTCAGTCGAGAAGTGAATTTCAAACAGATTCAATCACAAAGACCAGGGATATTTTCCAATTCCTCGCAAAGAGGGGCACCTATTGGTAGAGACGTAAAAGAAAATCAGACATTGAATACCCCTTGGAGCATGGTGTTATTAATTCCATTTTGGATGGTGTATCAATGCACCCAGTCACTACAAAGATACAGGTGTCCTTCCTAACTCAGTATATAGTACAACGCACGTATGTAAAGATCTTGCTATCTATCCTTTACAGTTGAGCAAACTATAAATCCTATTGCAGCTGGTTGCCTTGACATTTTAAGTTAAATAAACAAATACATTTTTAGAGAGAGAGAGAGAGACCCACACCTGTTGTACAGTAGTATATCAGGTATCCAGACCTGGTCAGTAGTGAAGCGAAGGGTTTTTACTCCAGGGTACTCTGACTGGTTCCACTGAAGGTAGTGGTCAAACCATTGCTATACAAATCCAGTCAATAAATTATTAAGGTTACAGGGGCTGTGTTTACACAGGCAGACCAATTCTGATATTTTTCCACTAATTGGTATTTACATCAGATCTTTTCAGAGCAAAATACCAATTAGCGAAATAAATCAGAATTGGGCTGCCTGTCTAAACGCAGCCAGGGGGCCACACACACACACACACACACACACACACACACACACACACACACACACACACACACACACACACACACACACAAGCGGGCATGGACACACATGCAGGGTCATCCTCACCATCTGAAGCCAGGCATTAGTGGTGAGAATCTGGTTTTTCTCATCCTGGAATAAGATGAAGACAGTTCAGTGTGTGTGTGTGTGTGTGTGTGTGTGTGTGTGTGTGTGTGTGTGTGTTTATGAAAGTGTAAGAGAACATGGTAGCGTACCACATTCATGACTTGTAAGAGAGTGTAGGAGAATCGGACAGTGAGTGGTAGAGAGTCGTTGGCAACAGGTCTCTCCATACGGTTATAGTCCCTCAGTAGCTCCCTCAATAGATTACGCTGGTGGGGACCCTGCTCAGATACTGAAAGAGGGGGAGGGAGAGAGAGGGGAGGGGGATAAGGAGTAGAAAGGAGGGAAAAGGATGAGGAGGAGGGAGGGAGAGAGAGAGGGGGATAAGGAGTAGAAAGGAGGGAAAAGGATGAGGATGAGGGAGGGGAGAGAGAGAGGGAGGGGGATAAGGAGTAGAAAGGAGGGAAAAGGATGAGGAGGAGGGAGGGGAGAGAGAGAGGGGGAGGGAGAGAGAGGGGAGGGGGATAAGGAGTAGAAAGGAGGGAAAAGGATGAGGATGAGGGAGGAGAGCGGGAGAGAGAGAGGGCAATGACGAGAGGGAAAGAATAAGAAGACAGAGGAGACAGAATGGACAGTTACAAAGAGACAACTACATTCCTGTAGACAGAATGGACAGTTACAAAGAGACAACTACATTCCTGTAGACAGAATGGACAGTTACAAAGAGACAACTACATTCCTGTAGACAGAATGGACAGTTACAAAGAGACAACTACATTCCTGTAGACAGAATGGACAGTTACAAAGAGACAACTACATTCCTGTAGACAGAATGGACAGTTACAAAGAGACAACTACATTCCTGTAGACAGAATGGACCATTACAAAGAGACAACTACATTCCTGTAGACAGAATGGACAGTTACAAAGAGACAACTACATTCCTGTAGACAGAATGGACAGTTACAAAGAGACAACTACATTCCTGTAGACAGAATGGACAGTTACAAAGAGACAACTACATTCCTGTAGACAGAATGGACCATTACAAAGAGACAACTACATTCCTGTAGACAGAATGGACCATTACAAAGAGACAGCTACATTCCTGTAGACAGAATGGACAGTTACAAAGAGACAACTACATTCCTGTAGACAGAATGGACAGTTACAAAGAGACAACTACATTCCTGTAGACAGAATGGACAGTTACAAAGAGACAACTACATTCCTGTAGACAGAATAGACAGTTACAAAGAGACAACTACATTCCTGTAGACAGAATGGACAGTTACAAAGAGACAACTACATTCCTGTAGACAGAATGGACCGTTACAAAGAGACAGCTACATTCCTGTAGACAGAATGGACCGTTACAAAGAGACAACTACATTCCTGTAGACAGAATGGACAGTTACAAAGAGACAACTACATTCCTGTAGACAGAATGGACAGTTACAAAGAGACAACTACATTCCTGTAGACAGAATGGACCATTACAAAGAGACAGCTACATTCCTGTAGACAGAATTGACAGTTACAAAGAGATAGCTACATTCCTGTGGACAGAATGGACAGTTACAAAGAGACAACTACATTCCTGTAGACAGAATGGACCGTTACAAAGAGACAGCTACATTCCTGTAGACAGAATGGACCGTTACAAAGAGACAACTACATTCCTGTAGACAGAATGGACAGTTACAAAGAGACAACTACATTCCTGTAGACAGAATGGACAGTTACAAAGAGACAACTACATTCCTGTAGACAGAATGGACCATTACAAAGAGACAGCTACATTCCTGTAGACAGAATTGACAGTTACAAAGAGATAGCTACATTCCTGTGGACAGAATGGACAGTTACAAAGAGACAACTACATTCCTGTAGACAGAATGGACCGTTACAAAGAGACAACTACATTCCTGTAGACAGAATGGACCGTTACAAAGAGACAGCTACATTCCTGTAGACAGAATGGACCGTTACAAAGAGACAACTACATTCCTGTAGACAGAATGTACCTATAATTTTCATCATAGGTACACTTCAACTATGACAGACAAAATGAGAAAAAAAATCCAGAAAATCACATTGTAGGATTTTTAATGAATTTATTTACAAATTATGGTGGAAAATAAGTATTTGGTCCATAACAAAAGTTTATCTCCATACTTTCTTATATACCCTTTGTTGGCAATGACAGAGGTCAAACGTTTTCTGTAAGTCTTCACAAGGTTTTCACACACTGTTGCTGGTATTTTGGCCCATTCCTCCATGCAGATCTCCTCTAGAGCAGTGATGTTTTGGGGCTGTTGCTGGGCAACACGGACTTTCAACTCCCTCCAAAGATTTTCTATGGGGTTGAGATCTGGAGACTGGCTAGGCCACTCCAGGACCTTGTAATGCTTCTTACGAAGTCACTCCTTCGTTGCCCGGCGGTGTGTTTGGGATCATTGTCATGCTGAAAGACCCAGCCACGTTTCATCTTCAATGCCCTTGCTGATGGAAGGAGGTTTTCACTCAAAATCTCACGATACATGGCCCCATTCAATCTTTCCTTTACACGGATCAGTCGTCCTGGTCCCTTTGCAGAAAAACAGCCTCAAAGCATGATGTTTCCACCCCCATGCTTCACAGTAGGTATGGTGTTCTTTGGATGCAACTCAGCATTCTTTGTCCTCCAAACACAACGAGTTGAGTTTTTACCAAAAAGTTATATTTTGGTTTCATCTGACCATATGACATTCTCCCAATCTTCTTCTGGATCATCCAAATGCCCTCTAGCAAACTTCAGATGGGCCTGGACATGTACTGGCTTAAGCAGGGGGACACGTCTGGCACTGCAGGATTTGAGTCCCTGGCGACGTAGTGTGTTACTGATGGTAGGCTTTGTACTTTGGTCCCATCTCTCTGCAGGTCATTCACTAGGTCCCCCCGTGTGGTTCTGGGATTTTTGCTCACCGTTCTTGTGATCATTTTGACCCCACGGGGTGAGATCTTGCGTGGAGCCCCAGATCAAGGGAGATTATCAGTGGTCTTGTATGTCTTCCATTTCCTAATAATTGCTCCCACAGTTGATTTCTTCAAACCAAGCTGCTTACCTATTGCAGATTCAGTCTTCCCAGCCTGGTGCAGGTCTACAATTTTGTTTCTGGTGTCCTTTGACAGCTCTTTGGTCTTGGCCATAGTGGAGTTTGGAGTGTGACTGTTTGAGGTTGTGGACAGGTGTCTTTTATACTGATAACAAGTTCAAATGGGTGCCATTAATACAGGTAACGAGTGGAGGACAGAGGAGCCTCTTAAAGAAGAAGTTACAGGTCTGTGAGAGCCAGAAATCTTGCTTGTTTGTAGGTGACCATAAATTCATTAAAAATCCTACAATGTGATTTTCTGGAGAAAAAAAAATCTCATTTTGTCTGTCATAGTTGAAGTGTACCTATGATGAAAATTACAGGCCTCTCTCATCTTTTTAAGTGGGAGAACTTGCACAATTGGTGGCTGACTACATACTTTTTTGCCCCACTGTATATATATATATAAATAAGTCGGAAGTTTACATACACCTAGGTTGGAGTCATTAAAACTTGTTTTTCAACCACTCCACAAATTTCTTGTTAATTAACAAACTATAGTTTTGGCAAGTCGGTTAGGACATCTACTTTGTGCATGACAATAGTAATTTTTCCAACAATTGTTTACAGACAGATTATTTCACTTATAATTCACTGTATCACAATTCCAGTGAGTCAGAAGTTTACACACACGAAGTTGATGTAACAGGATTCGTCTAAGAGATCGGACAAAAAGTACGTGTTCGTCATGTTTTAAATGAACAAAATCACTGAACACGAAAATACAAAATAACAAATAGAAAGACAGAAATGAAAACCGAAACAGTTCCGTGTGGAACACACAGACACAGAAAACAATCACCCACCAAACACTGGTGGGAAAAGGCTACCTGAGTATGACAACTAAGGACACCTGCCTCTGATTGAGAACCATACCAGGCCAAACGCAAAATACAACATAGAAAATAAACATAGACCGCCCACCCCAACTCACGCCCTGACCATACTAAAACAAAGACAAAACAAAGGATCTAAGGTCAGAACGTGACATTACCTACCCCCCCCCAAAGGTGCGGCCGCAAAACCTGAACCTATACGGGAGAGTCTGGGTGGGCATCTGTGGGATGTGGATCCCATTTCACCATAGTTTTTATCCGCCTCTTTATCCGCCTCCGTGGCCTCTTAAAAACGGCGACCCTTGCCGCCGACCTCGGACTGGGGACCCTAGCCCCGTCCCGAATGGACGGGAGACTCCGGCAGCTCCGGACAGACGGGAGACTCCGGCAGCTCCGGAGTGAAGGGCGATTCCGGCAGTCCCGGCGTGACGCACGGCTCTGGCAGCTCCTGGCTGACTGATGGCTCTGGCATCTCCTGGCTGACTGACGGCTCTGGCAGCTCCTGGGTGACTGACGACTCTGGCAGCTCCTGGCTGACTCTGGCAGCTCAGGACAGACGGGAGACTCTGGCAGCTCAGGACAGACGGGAGACTCTGGCAGCTCAGGACAGACGGGAGACTCTGGCAGCTCAGGACAGACGGGAGACTCTGGCAGCTCAGGACAGACGGGAGACTCTGGCAGCTCAGGACAGACGGGAGACTCTGGCAGCTCAGGACAGACGGGAGACTCTGGCAGCTCAGGACAGACGGGAGACTCTGGCAGCTCAGGACAGACGGGAGACTCTGACAGCGCTGGGCAGGAGGAAGACTCTGGCAGCAGTGGACAGGCGGGAGCACCTGTAGGAAGGAGACGGAGAGACAGCCTGGTGCGGGGGGCTGCCACCGGAGGGCTGGTGCGTGGAGGCGGCACAGGATAGACTGTGGAGGCGCACTGGAGCTCTCGAGCACCGAGCATGCCCAACCATACCTGGTTGAATGCTCCCCGTAGCCAGGCCAGTGCGGCGAGGTGGAATAGCCCGCACTGGCTGTGCTGGCGAACCAGGGACACCATGCGTAAGGCTGATGCCATGTACCCCAGCCCGAGGAGACACACTGGAGACCAGATGCGCTGAGCCGGCTTCATGGCACCTGGCTCGATGCCCACTCTAGCCCGGCCGATACGAGGCGCTGCTATGTACCGCACCGGGCTATGCATGCGCACCGGGGACACCGTGCGCCTCACGGCATAACACGGTGGCTGCCCGGTCCCTCTCTCTCCACGGAAAGCACGGGGAGTTGGCGCAGGTCTCCTACCTGACTGTGCTGGCGAACCAGGGACACCATGCGTAAGGCTGATGCCATGTACCCCGGCCCGAGGAGACGCACTGGAGACCAGATGCGCTGAGCCGGCTTCATGGCACCTGGCTCGATGCCCACTCTAGCCCGGCCGATACGAGGCGCTGCTATGTACCGCACCGGGCTACGCACGCGCACCGGGGACACCGTGCGCCTTACGGCATAACACGGTGCCTGCCCGGTCCCTCTCTCTCCACGGTAAGCACGGGGAGTTGGCGCAGGTCTCCTACCTGACTTCGCCACACTCCCCGTGTGCCCCCCCAAGAAATTGTTGGGGCTGCCTCTCGGGCTTCCAGCGCTACCGTGCTGCCTCCTCATACCACCGCCTCTCGGCTTTCGCTGCCTCCAGCTCTGCCTTGGGGCGGCGATATTCCCCAGCCTGTGCCGAGGGTCCTTTGCCGTCCAGAAGCTCCTCCCATGTCCAGGAGTCCTGATATCGCTGCTGCTGCCCGTTACCACGCTGCTTGGTCCTTTGGTGGTGGGTGATTCTGTAACGGGATTCGTCCTCCTCTGACGAGGAGTATGAGAGATCGGACCAATATGCAGCGTGGTACGTGTTCGTCATGTTTTAATGAACAAAATCACTGAACACGAAAATACAAAATAACAAATAGAAAGACAGAAAGGAAAACCGAAACAGTTCCATGTGGAACACACAGACACAGAAAACAATCACCCACCAAACACTGGTGGGAAAAGGCTACCTGAGTATGACAACTAAGGACACCTGCCTCTGATTGAGAACCATACCAGGCCAAACGCAAAATACAACATAGAAAATAAACATAGACCGCCCACCCCAACTCACGCCCTGACCATACTAAAACAAAGACAAAACCAAGGAACTAAGGTCAGAACGTGACAGTTGACTGTGCCTTTAAACAGCTTGGAAAATTCCAGAAAATTATGTCATGGCTTTAGAAGCTTCTGATTGGCTAATTGACATAATTTGAGTCAATTGGAGGTGTACCTGTGGATTCAAATTTCCAAATGCCTGAAGGTACCACGTTCATCTGTACAAACAATAGTACGCAAGTATTAACACCATGGGACCACGCAGCCGTCATACCGCTCAGGAAGAAGACACGTTCTGTCTCCTACAGATGAACGCACTTTGGTGCGAAAAGTGCAAATCAATCCCAAAACAACAGCAAAGAACTTTGTGAAGATGCTGGAGGAAACAGATACAAAAGTATCTATATACACAGTAAAACGAGTCCTATGTTGGAGAGTGAGGCTAAACCCCTCTTTTGGTCCAGTGGCTACCACGTTGTAATAGCGTGAAGCGAACCTGTGCACAAAAGCAGATACTGTGTGTGACTGTGTGAGAGCAAAGTCTTGCATCTTGCTCATCGTAATATCTGTGGTGCTGCTCGTGCAACGTCATTCCGCTGACTCTACCTTTAAGGGGATTGACTAGTCTCTCTGTGGCCGTTAAAACGTCTATTCCACACTGGAAATAGTGACGCATTAAACACTAAAACCATCCATCCTTCTAGCAGCTCCATCGTGGACTCATTTCACTCATTCCTGTTTCACAACTGTATCAGACTTAATGTATCTGTGCAGTTGATGAAATTCGGAAGCAATGTCTAACTAAAAATCTAATTAAATCAAATGTTATTAGTCACATACACATATTTAGCAGATGTTATTGCAGGTGTATTGCAGTAGTATCTAACAATTCACAACAATACATACAAATCTAAAAGTAAAAGAAAGGAATTAAGAAATATATAAAAATATAGAACTAGTGAATGTAATGTAGACCCACACAGAATCGAGTACAGTCTTTATAACAGCATGTTGCGTTTGTATGTAATACGCTATTATGTACCACAAAGCTTGTAAACGGCCTTTGTGGATATTCATTTGTTGTGTTTTATTGCAATGTATTGCATTGTATTACTCTGGTGAATATCACCCCACAGAAAGAGCATTCCAGGTGGTACCATATCAATATACAGTCACAAGATAGTACCATATCAATATACAGTCACAAGATGGTACCATATCAATATACAGTCACAAGATGGTACCATATCAATATGCAGTCACAAGATGGTACCATATCAATATGCAGTCACAAGATGGCACCATATCAATATGCAGTCACAAGATGGCACCATATCAATATGCAGTCACAAGATGGTACCATATCAATATGCAGTCACAAGATGGTACCATATCAATATGCAGTCACAGGATGGTACCATATCAATATGCAGTCACAAGATAGTACCATATCAATATGCAGTCACAAGATGGTACCATATCAATATGCAGTCACAAGATAGTACCATATCAATATGCAGTCACAATATGGTACCATATCAATATACAGTCACAAGATGGCACCATATCAATGTGCAGTCACAAGATGGTACCATATCAATATGCAGTCACAAGATGGTACCATATCAATATGCAGTCACAAGATGGTACCATATCGATATGCAGTCACAAGATGGTACCATATCAATATGCAGTCACAAGATAGTACCATATCAATATGCAGTCACAATATGGTACCATATCAATATGCAGTCACAATATGGTACCATATCAATATGCAGTCACAATATGGTACCATATCAATATGCAGTCACAAGATAGTACCATATCAATATGCAGTCACAATATGGTACCATATCAATATGCAGTCACAAGATAGTACCATATCAATATGCAGTCACAAGATAGTACCATATCAATATGCAGTCACAAGATGGTACCATATCAATATACAGTCACAAGATGGTACCATATCAATATGCAGTCACAAGATGGCACCATCAAGATGGTACCATATCAATATACAGTCACAAGATGGCACCATCAAGATGGTACCATATCAATATACAGTCACAAGATGGTACCATATCAATATGCAGTCACAAGATGGCACCATCAAGATGGTACCATATCAATATACAGTCACAAGATGGTACCATATCAATATACAGTCACAAGATGGCACCATATCAATATGCAGTCACAAGATGGTACCATATCAATATGCAGTCACAAGATGGTACCATATCAATATGCAGTCACAAGATGGCACCATCAAGATGGTACCATATCAATATACAGTCACAAGATGGTACCATATCAATATACAGTCACAAGATGGCACCATATCAATATGCAGTCACAAGATGGTACCATATCAATATACAGTCACAAGATGGTACCATATCAATATGCAGTCACAAGATGGTACCATATCAATATGCAGTCACAAGATGGTACCATATCAATATACAGTCACAAGATGGTACCATATCAATATACAGTCACAAGATGGTACCATATCAATATGCAGTCACAAGATGGTACCATATCAATATGCAGTCACAAGATGGTACCATATCAATATACAGTCACAAGATGGTACCATATCAATATACAGTCACAAGATGGTACCATATCAATATGCAGTCACAAGATGGTACCATATCAATATACAGTCACAAGATGGTACCATATCAATATACAGTCACAAGATGGCACCATATCAATATGCAGTCACAAGATGGTACCATATCAATATACAGTCACAAGATGGTACCATATCAATATGCAGTCACAAGATGGTACCATATCAATATACAGTCACAAGATGGTACCATATCAATATACAGTCACAAGATGGTACCATATCAATATACAGTCACAAGATGGCACCATATCAATGTGCAGTCACAAGATGGTACCATATCAATATGCAGTCACAAGATGGTACCATATCAATATACAGTCACAAGATGGTACCATATCAATATACAGTCACAAGATGGTACCATATCAATATACAGTCACAAGATGGTACCATATCAATATGCAGTCACAAGATGGTACCATATCAATATGCAGTCACAAGATGGTACCATATCAATATGCAGTCACAAGATGGTACCATATCAATATACAGTCACAAGATGGTACCATATCAATATACAGTCACAAGATAGTACCATATCAATATGCAGTCACAAGATAGTACCATATCAATATGCAGTCACAAGATGGTACCATACCAATATGCAGTCACAAGATGGTACCATACCAATATGCAGTCACAAGATGGTACCATATCAATATACAGTCACAAGATGGTACCATATCAATATACAGTCACAAGATAGTACCATATCAATATGCAGTCACAAGATGTTAGCCATCTAAGATACTGCTGCTGGTGCAGAGAGGAACACATCAACCAATGATGGATTAAAATTGACAGGAGAGTTGGATTTTACAACTGTGATGAACAACATTCTAACCTGTAAGCTCTGTGATCATTCCTCTCCCTTGTCTCCCTTTATTCCTGCTCGTCTTCTCTCCTCCCTCTCTGTTCATTTCCCTCTCCTCTCTTCTCTCTCTGCTATGCAGCTGGAACTGTGCGGTTGAGTTCTCATATATCAATGGACTTGCACATAGTGTACGTACACGTAGAAACACATACACAACACACACACATATACACACACAGAGAGAGAGAGAACATGAAAGTCACTCACCGTGGAGCAGAGCTGAGAGTCCAAACAGACAGATAGCCACAAACTGCCTCATGTTGCACCACTGAACATAGAGAGCAGAGAAAGAGATGGGGAACAACAGAGATGAAGAGAGAGAGGGGCAGGGTAGAGTGGAATAGAGAGGGAGGGAGGACAAGTCAGGAGCAGGGCAGGCAGCAACAGATAGAGGGAAGAGAGAGAGAGAGGCAGGGTAGAGTGGAATAGAGAGGGAGGGAGGGAGGACATGTCAGGAGCAGGGCAGGCAGCAACAGACAGAGGGAAGAGAGAGAGAGAGGCAGGGTAGAGTGGAATAGAGAGAGAGAGAGGCAGGGTAGAGTGGAATAGAGAGAGAGGGAGGTAGGACATGTCAGGAGCAGGGCAGGCAGCAACAGACAGAGGGAAGAGAGAGAGAGGCAGGGTAGAGTGGAATAGAGAGGGAGGGAGGGAGGACATGTCAGGAGCAGGGCAGGCAGCAACAGACAGAGAGAAGAGAGAGAGAGAGGCAGGGTAGAGTGGAATAGAGAGGGAGGGAGGGAGGACATGTCAGAGAGAGAGAGAGAGAGAGACAAGGAAGAGAAGAAGGGTAGGGAGGCAGAGAGGCAAGAAGAAAAACCAGCTGAGTGCACAGGAAGATAAAGGGAGAAAAAGGGAGGTTGGATTGGTGGAGAGGGAGAGAAGCTGGCAGCAACACAGGGAGAGAGGTACAGGGAGGGAGAGAGGGAAAAAGAGAAGAGGCCATAGTTACTCTTAGAAAAAAGGGTTCCAGAAGGTTCTTCAGCTGTCCCCATAGGAGACCCCTTTTTGTTTCCAGGTAGAACTTCACTATATATACAAAAGTATGTGGACACCCCTTCAAATTAATGGACTCAACTATTTCAGCCACACCCGTTGCTGACAGGTGTGTAAAATGGAGCACACAGCCATGCACTCTCCATAGACAAACATTGGCAGTAGAATAGCCTTACTGACATGCTGAGTGACTTTCAATGTGGCACCGTCATAGGATGCCACCTTTCCAACAAGTCAGTTCGTCACCTGCACACATTTCTGCCCCGGTCAAATGTAAGTACTGTTATTGTGAAGTGGTAACATCTAGGAGCAACAATGGCTCAGACGCGAAGTGGTAGGCCACACAAGCTCACAGAACAAGCGCGTAGCAGGTCCTCGCCTGTCCTCGGTTGAAAAACACACACTACTGAGTTCTAAACTGCCTCTGGACGCAACGTCATTACAAGAACTGTTCGTCGGGAGCTTCATGAAATTAGTTTCCATGGCCGAGCAGCCGCACACAAAGATCAGCATGCGCAATGCCAAGCGTTGGCTGGAGTGGTGTAAAGCTCGCCGCCATTGGACTCTGGAGCAGTGGATATCTGGAGCAGCAGTTATCTGTAGTGATGAATCACGCTTCACCATCTCACGGATGCCAGAAGAACGCTACCTGCCCGAATGCATAGGGCCAACTGTAAAGTTTGGTGGAGGAGGAATAATAGTCTGGAGCTGTTCCATGGTTCGGGCCCCATAGTTCCAGTGAAGGGAAATCTTAACGCTGCAGCATACAATGATATTCTAGATGATTCTGTGCTTCCAACTTTGTGGCAACAGTTTGGGCCCTTTCCTGTTTCAGCATGAAACAGCAATGTCAGCAATGTCCCTATGCACAAAGTGAGGTCCATACAGAAATTGTTTGTCGAGATCGGTGTGGTAAAAGTTGACTGGACTGAACCAAAAGGGGTTCTTCAAAGGGTTCTCCTATGTGGACCGCCGAAGAACCGTTTTTAAGTTTTAGATAGCACCTTTATTTTCTAAGAGTGTAGAGAGAGGTACTGAGCCAGGTGTTAGCAGCAACGGTGATTGAGAGGGCAGAGAGGAAAGGGGGAGAGAGGAAGGAAAGCAATAAGCCGTTTTGATACAAAAGGAGAGACTATGGTCTGGATGGAGAGACTGTGTGAAAGAGGGAGAATTGCCCTGATACATTCGGTAATTTCCTTGCTAAATTACCCATGAGCACCAACAAGTGAAGTTCATAGGAACATGTCAAATTGGGTGTCTATATTTTTTAGGAATTAAGGCATATATACATTTTTCAACCATTTTCCATCCTAAAAATGTGGAAAAAAGAAAGGCTTTGATTTCTTGTCTAAAAGATGGTTTGAAAAATGTACTGAACTCTGTTGTACTGTATGGAAAAGGGGTCTTAGAAAACATCTACCAGATAAAGTCTTAAGTGAAGACCCCTGCCAACTAATATCAACATTTAGATTTTATTAAGGATCATTTTTTCTGCATTCTGTAAGTTTAAGAAACAATGCCCTTGTGCCTTCAAATTCCATTACCAAAAACCCACGTATCTTTCAAATATTGTATTATTTCTCTCCTTCATGAGGAGGGAGGATAATAAAAGTTCACAGAAGTAACAAGGTAGACATATCAATGAATTATAGTGTTTTTACTGATATTCAGTTTGTTTATGAATTATTAAGTGACTAAAACCAAATCGGTAACAGAATTTCAGAAAAATCAGTCATGCAATATGCCAATATGCCTACAATGGGAAATCATAGTAGTCACAAACCACAGTTGGGTCACCTGCTACTGTCCTCCCTTCCACTAACATACTGTTATATTCAGCTCATAATAGTTTCCTTTCTCTTTCTGTCGCCTGCCTCTCTTGCTCTCTCTCTCTAATTAATGTCACCTCTTCCGGCTCTTACTGACACCTACCCATGAGCCCCCTTTCTTTCCACTCAGCACCGACTGACACTGCCCACAGACGTTGTCCTTTGGTTCGGACCGGCCTTGTTTTCAACGTCCACAGACGTCTGGACCAAATCTGAACCAATCATAGACGTCTATGTTTAACAAGTTTGGACATCACATACAGTACACAACAGTAGAGTAGAGTAGAGTACCCTAGGGTACACTAAAGAAAAGTAGAGTATACTTCAGTACATTACAGTATACCAGAGCGTAGAGTACAGTAAAGAAAAGTTTAGTATTGTTCATTGCAGTACAGTAAAGAAAAGTAGAGTATAGTTCAGTAAAGTATAGTCCTGTACTGTACAGTAGAGTAGAATAGAGTGGAGTAGAGTTCAGTACAGTATAGTCCTGTACTGTACAGTAGAGTAGAATAGAGTGGAGTAGAGTTCAGTAAAGTATAGTCCTGTACTGTACAGTAGAGTGGAGTAGAGTTCAGTAAAGTATAGTCCTGTACTGTACTGTACAGTAGAGTAGAATAGAGTGGAGTAGAGTTCAGTAAAGTATAGTCCTGTACTGTACAGTAGAGTAGAATAGAGTGGAGTAGAGTTCAGTAAAGTATAGTCCTGTAGTGTACAGTAGAGTAGAATAGAGTGGAGTAGAGTTCAGAACAGTACACAGTACAGCACACTAGAGTTGAGTACACTATCATGTACTGTACTGAGCTATACTCTACATTACTCTACTGCACTGTACTTTACTGAACTCTGTTGTACTGTACTGAACTATACTCTACTTGACTATACTCTCCTGCAGTGGTTCCCAACTAGGGTACTAGGAAGTTCATAAAATAGTTTGCAAGTGCAATTACTCAACAATATCTTAAGAATGAATGATTTTCTTACGAACTCCTCAAATATCTTATGAATCTTCTTAAGATGTTTGTTGCTAGGCAACTGATTTAGCTAGTTATCTAGCTAGCAATTACAATCATGTTAGCATATTTCCTACTGAGAATACTGTTCTAAAACATGTTATTGGGTTTAAAATAATCTATACTGGAACTTTCATATGAAGTTGTTCAATTTCTTTCATGGGCTTATTCTCTCACAACCCAGAGTTTAAGACAAGGGTTTAGCGATCTTGGAATTAAGAAGAAATCCAATAACTTTATTTTCAAGAATCTAATTTCTTCTTAAATGTTTGCTAAAGGAGAAACATAAGAAATTGCACAAGAACATTTCCAATAACCTTTTTGAGGATACATCACCATGAAGAGAATGGCCTTCATATCCATAATTATTACTCTTGTTATTATACTGTATATTGTGATGTCACTTTACCCTGCCTTTATTTACATACAGTAAATGTATCTACATCTAATACCTCGTACCCCTGCACATTGATCTGGTACTCCCTGTATATAACTTCATTCTTGTGTATTTTATTCCCCTTGAGTTTTAAAAAAGGTTTCTTTTTTGACTCTGTATTGTTGAGAAGGGCTCATAGGCAAAGCCTTTCAAGGCAGTTGCATTCGGTGTGTGACAAATACAATTTGATTTGGTTTCTTTCTTTCTGTGTAGTTCAGACGAAATGCTGTTACTGCAATTCTGTTACTATGTGTACATCCACTTCACTTACCGTTGTTTAATAACCCAAATAGACGTTTTCAAACTCAAGGTGCCATGTCATAGCTGACACCTCATTTTATCTGCAGACATCTTTGAATCTTAATTCGGAGCAAATAATTAAACGTTTTTGGAAAACATGGTCACATAAAAAAATAGATTTACCTAAATTCTGAAAACAATGCATCTGCACAGTTCTTCCAGTAAATGTGTTTTTGTAAAATGTTCAGTATAAATTGTTAAAAGTGGTCCTTATGCATATAGATGGTTCAACTTTGAAAACATTTGATTTGTTTGGCATACATATACCGTGAAAAATCGGAGCCCGTTGCTATGGAATTGCCCATTCCCAATACACTACCCATCTCATTCTCTTTACACCCACCTTTCTCCCTGTCTTTTGACTCGTCTCACTTTCTCTGTCTCTATCCCTCTCTCTCTCCTTCCCTATTTCTCCTCTTCTCACTTTCTCTGTCTCTATCCCTCTCTCTCTCCTTCCCTATTTCTCCCCGTCTCACTTTCTCTGTCTCTATCCCTCTCTCTCTCCTCCCCTATTTCTCCTCATCTCACTTTCTCTGTCTCTATCCCTCTCTCTCTCCTTCCCTATTTCTCCTCGTCTCACTTTCTCTGTCTCTATCCCTCTCTCTCTCCTTCCCCTATTTCTCCTCGTCTCACTTTCTCTGGCTCTATCCCTCTCTCTCTCCTTCCCTATTTCTCCCCGTCTCACTTTCTCTGTCTCTATCCCTCTCTCTCTCCTCCCCTATTTCTCCTCGTCTCACTTTCTCTGTCTCTATCCCTCTCTCTCTCCTCCCCTATTTCTCCTTGTCTTCACTTTCTCTGTCTCTATCCCTCTCTCTCTCCTTCCCCTATTTCTCCTTGTCTCACTTTCTGTCTCTATCCCTCTCTCTCTCCTTCCCTATTTCTCCTCGTCTCACTTTCTCTGTCTCTATCCCTCTCTCTCCTTCCCCCTCCCCTATTTCTCCTTGTCTCACTTTCTCTGTCTCTATCCCTCTCTCTCCTTCCCCCTCCCCTATTTCTCCTCGTCTCACTTTCTCTGTCTCTATCCCCCTCTCTCTCCTCCCCTATTTCTCCTCATCTCACTTTCTCTGTCTCTATCCCTCTCTCTCTCCTTCCCCTATTTCTCCTTGTCTCACTTTCTCTGTCTCTATCCCTCTCTCTCCTTCCCCCTCCCCTATTTCTCCTCGTCTTCAGTTTCCATTGAGAAGGGGAGCAATGAAGTGTGGAGGCTAAAAAACAAAGGCAGCAGTATTGAACACTGCTCTGATGAAGGTTGGCACAGCCACACATTATAACTTCGAATTACTTTGGTCTAAGGCAATACATCGCAGTGCTAGCTGTGCCACTAGAGATCCTGGTTCGAGTCCAGGCTCTGCCGCAGCCGGACGCGACCGGGAGGCACATGGGGCGGCGCACAATTGGCCCAGCATCATACGGGTTAGGGGAGGGTCTGTCCTGCAGGGATGTACTTGTCCTATCGCGCTCTAGCGACTCCTGTGGCGGGTGGGCGCAATGCACGCTGACACGGTTGCGGCTGGCTTCCAGGTTAAGTGCTCATTGTGTCAAGAAGCAGAGCAGCTGCTTGGGTTGTGTTTCAGAGGACGCATCACTCGACCTTCGCCTCTCCCGAGTCCGTACGGGAGGTGCAGCGATGGGACAAGATTGTAACTACCAATTGGATACCACGAAAAGGTAAGGTAGTGACACTTTGAACGTTAGCAGTATACTGTACCATAGCTTCTACTTTAGAATCTCATTATACACCCCAACACACCTGCTAGAGACTCAGTTTGTTAATATATAACTCAACCAGTATCACAAAACACATGCATATATACAGTAGTTATATCATGAACAAGCACCAAACAACAACTGGATTGTCCATGACCAAACCCCCAGTAGGCATGTGCCCAGGGGTAGAGTTTGTTTGAAAATGGCCATTTGTCTCTATACTTGACTGAAAGACTTACTTTAATTTTATTTTAATTTCACCATTATTTAACCAGGTAGGCTAGTTGAGAACAAGTTCTCATTTACAACTGCGACCTGGCCAAGATAAAGCATAGCAGTGTGAACAGACAACACAGAGTTACACATGGAGTAAACAATAAACAAGTCAATAACACAGTAGAAAAACAAGAAGAAAAAAATAGTCTATATACATTGTGTTTAAAAGGCATGAGGAGGTAGGCGAATAATTACAATTTAGCAGATGAACACTGGAGTGATAAATGATCAGATGGTCATGTACAGGTAGAGATACTGGTGTGCATAAGAGCAGAAAAGTAAATAAATAAAAAACAGTATGGGGATGAGGTAGGTAAATTGGGTAGGCTATTTACCGATGGACTAAGTACAGCTGCATCGATCGGTTAGCTGCTCAGATAGCAGATGATAATGATAATATGATGCACTGACTGTAGCCTACTGGACATTACAGTGATGTGTTTCAGGTTGATCCGCTGTGACTTTGAGCAGGGCAGAGCAGGACAGAGGACACAATGGAGTGGTGCTGACACCTACTGGGGGATGTAATAAGTGCAATTTTGCAGGAAACAGTTTGAACATGGATCCAGTCGGGTCCATTGATTGGTGGATAGTATAGCAGCCTATAGCTCTTATTGGTCGGTGAGCGTCCAGGCGCTGCTGTAGGCTGTGCTGCTGTAACGTGATGTGCTGATCTGCTCCCACTGCCTCTGTGTATCATGCTGTAAATAGTTCACTAACGTGTTCATTACAAGATACAGGCCTCATGTTTGTATTTTGTTCCCTACCGCCTTCTCTCACCTCTATCCAGCTAGCCATGCTTTGGGTCTTGAGTCTGGTTCCTCTCAAGGTTTCTTATAGAAAGTAAATCCTGATAAGATGTACTAGGTCTTTGCAGGGTTCTAGGCCGGGTTTGTGGCAAACAGATTTGTGAAAGGTTTTGTAGCATACATATATTACATTTTTTTTTAAAGATTTTTTTTTTAGATCTGATTAATCCAGTCCCAATCCTAAACAAGGGAATGCAATAGCAGTGGCTTGGAGGTACTGCTATTCTACATGTCCTATTCACCTGCCTAAATGAGTCCAATCGACCTGCCGCAGCAAAGGTATTCCACCTTGTGTGATGTTCTTTTTGGGGGGGACCGCACTCTGCAGTAAAAACGGGCGGCGTCACTCCAAATGCGCCAGGTAAACTGTCGCAAATTAGTGATGTCATCATGCGCCCCCCTAACCCCCTTGTTTCTTTGTCGACACTGTCGCTAGCAAACAGTTACTCGCACTGATACAAAGCTTCAAGCGCAAACCCAGGTAAATTAATTACATTTTTAACTCTATTTTTTTTTACCTTTCGTGTTGGTTCAATTGAGATCTATATTTGGTTTCGCGCTAACTGAATAGCTTTCAAATGCGACTATGGTTGTTTGCACGCTTGTGCCGCAGTGATGCTCAATCAATGCTAATGTTAGCTGGCAAGCTATATAGCGAGCTAGTCAATCCGCGCTATGCATAATTATCATTATTTTCACTGCGCGTTGCATAGTTGTTTACACTTGGGAGTTAATTGGGAAAGTGTTTCTGCAACAAATCGACAGTTGTGCATGTTATTTGCGATGCACAACCGCGGTTCTACGTTACCTAGCTAGTGAACCCGCTTGGAGCCTCCATCTGCGCAATATCTTGTTCGGAACATGCGTGCGCAGTCCAAACGACAACCATCCATTCAATGATGGCAGATGAGTCCATCTCTGCTTGCAGGTTGTTGAGATAAATCAAATATTTACCAGGGTATTCAATGTGTAGTGTCAGTTAAAACCAAGATGGCTTGCCTCGTAGCTAATTTCAGGTTATACTCATGGAGGACTTCAGTCAAGGGATAAACGCCTGTAAAAAGGGAATTGAGGATTAAGGGAGATTTACTAAAAAACGACTGTAAAATGACCAATTGGATCCTATGTTCATCCAGCGACAGACAGCGTTGGGGGTCGGAGGCGGGATGAAATTCCACACTGATAGTTGATCCTCCTCCTGTCCACCTAGCTAACTAGTTGTGCGGGGTTCACTTTGACTGGGGGGGATTGAAAATGGTGTGCATCAGAACCATCACATGACAAAAATTAACCTGGGATGGTTATTCAGTGGCGTCCTTAATTCCACACTCAAGCTGATGGCAGCAGTGATTTATTAGTTAGGTTTTGTTTCTTTTTCAACCGCGCCAGAGATGCTCTCGCTTGGCGGTGTTTGATTGCCCATTGTATGCATGCGTATCCCTGTGTGATGGAATTGGGTTTGATGCTGCGTTCAAAACAACTGGGAAGTCTGAAATCTCATACCTCAGTGCGTTCAGAGAACTGGGAACTCGGGGAAAAAAACGAGCTCCGCCTGGGAAAATAATTGTTTTGAACGTTCATCCAAGTCGGAAACACGGGCATCTTTCCAGAGCTCCGACCTCAAGATTACTGACGTCATGCTTTGACCTCGTTATTTTACCCCCGAGTTCCCAGTTGTCTTGAAAGCACCAATATCTGGGTACAGTGGCCACTAGCTATATTAAACTGTTCTGGTGTTTTTGTCACAACAATAGTTTCACGCAACAGCAGCTGTGAGACATGACAACTAAGAGACGATTTTGAATTATCATATTAATTTTTTTTAGGAAGGGGGGGTGAATATTTTGGATTCTATTCATATATAGACATAATTTCTGAAGATTTTCTTGTCCAGATTGATATTTTCTCAAATGTAATGTAATTGTCTGTGCCTAGAGGTGATGCATTGTATAATAAATATTGGCTTACTGGATAATAAATATAAAAAACGATTGCCTTCGCATTTCAATCAATATACTGTATCCTCTAACAAGAAATACATCCTGTTTGACATAACACTACGGCGCGTTTTCATTCACATGACAGGGAACGATTCTTTTTTATTATTATTTGACAAAATTATATTATAATATCCACATGTTGTGAGAAAAATACATTTGATGTATTCAAACAGCCTAGGCCTTGGTACCTTGAGTTTGCACCAGTTTTGGCTACATCCTTACTCTAGCTAGTGAAACCTATGATAGGAACTATTGCATCACGTGACTCACCCAGACTGGCTACAGAGCGTGTCTAGAGAAAGGAAAACGAAACTATTCTGCCCTTTCGTGCTATTTCTCGTGTTAAGAAACCGTAAATACAGACTTTATATGCGTTTTTAATAGGCCTATCCATCATTTCACATTGTAACGTCTGGTATAAAGTATCTTGAATGGTAGGGGTGCTAGATGTCTCTTTGAAATTGAGAAGCGCTCGTGCGGTATGTTAAAAAAAAAATACAACAAAAACGTTTTTGGGGGGATGGTAAAATACATAGCATTTTGAGAAATATATCCAAGTGGTTGAATTACTTTTGTGTTTTGATAGAACGTAACTGTTTATATCTAGACTGTTTGAAGTGTAGTCAACTTCTGACCCCGGCAGCGCGCCCGCAGACCTCAAGATCTCTGCCTTTCAAAAGTGACTGAAACCTACTCTCCTTTCTGCTGCCTTCAGGCCAGGTGGTGAGGTAGTAAATCTGTGTTTTATCCCGCGAACTTTCAGGTACGTTCATTGACTTAGTTCATGTCTTTCTACTGTCATCGAATCGTTTATGCAACCCACTAAGCATGAATTTGTTTTATAACACGTTGACCAGGGCGTATACTCCAATTATGTAATTCAAATAGAAATGACTCATCAATAATCCAGGAACGGGAACATACCGAAAGGCCAAACAGGGCCAAACAATGTCTGTCTGGTCCATGGGCCAAAGACGTCCTAATATTTAATGCGCAGCTCTGTATATTCATATTGCCCATGGAAGCAGCAGAGGCAACTGAAGTTGAGCCATGCTGGGTTGTTATTTTGGCCGTCTGTTGCCAGCTTGCATTAGGGTCAGCCAGATCCCGCTTTGACCCGGGTCACCTGACCCAGCGCTGCTGCTGCTGTCCTTTAACATTGCCGTGAAATAACTCCATCCTGCTCGTGGTTATATTATTAATATGGTGGCATTCATAGCATCGTTTCGGGAGCAGCATGACAGAAGTTTATGTTGGCTAGCACCATGCCTGGCAGGGCTGAAATCTGAGGAGCAGGGTTGAGTGTCTTCCTGTGGTCGTTCAGCCTAGTCTGTCAAAAATTAGTGCAGCAACTCCTGTCCTTCACTGACCACCTTGAATCTTTTCTTTCCTTCTGCCTCACTCTCACTTCCTATGTGAAGCTGCAAATCATCTGTTAAACCAGAACTAACACAGTGAAGCCACAACCATGAATTATACATTTCTGACCTTTTATACATGGATCTCGTTGTGGCCAATTGGGTCCAACAGCATGTGACACTGGGGCTGTATTGGAGACAGGATGGAGTACAGTGAGACTGTGTGTAAAATATATATATGTTATTTGTCATAAGGCCTTTGATCTACACTGTGTTTTTCTCCTGCCCTTTTTCCATTTCCATCAGGATTTTCCACTAGATTTTGACCAGTCTTATGTCCCTAGTTTCTTCTTCATATTGCTTTATAGTTGGCTCTTTATTTTTAATTTCATGGCTCTTTTCCTCACCCACTCAGTCACTTTTGCTTTCGCTCACACCCATCTCGTCCTCTCTCTCAGGTGCTGACTGCCACTTTGCGATCCTCGCCCACCCGGCTGTTCTGCCAGACTGTGTTGTTGCATCAGTATCCAACACAGAGACACATCCTCCTATCTGCTGCGTAACAGGCGGCCCTGGTCCCCCCTCAACCTGCCCCCTGCGCTATGAGCAGAGGACGAGGAGGGCCCCCCCATAGAGCATTACCACCGACCCCCTCTCCCCCAACTGCAGGCTAAGCAACAATACTACAGAGCTGGACCCCTGGGATTTCACCCCAGAGCCTCCCCGCAACAGGCCCTACACCCAAACGTCCATTCATACCTGGGCCCAGTTCCCCCTCTAGTACCACCCAGTGCCCACTCTCAGCCTCTCTACCCCTCTGTCCCTCCCCCACCCGGTCACAGCCCAGCCCTGAATCAGCAGAGCTCTTGTCCCAGTGGTCCTAACTCCTTCAGGCAGCAGCAGGTCCACTTCCTGAGGGGACAGAACACTGAGGCTCCCCAGTTTAGGGTGAGCCCCAGAGGAGGGGCGCAGAGCTTGGGTCGAGGGGGACCAAACGGACTCTATAACGAATCGAACCAGACCCAGGCAGGGTACAGCAGGTACTCCCAAAACAGCTCTAGGGGGAGAGGGGGATACGGCAGCGAGCGAGGCAGAGGGAACGGTAGGGACTTCGGGTACCCGCCCAGTCAGGGACCCCCTAGAGGACCAACCGGCCCTAGATTCTGGAACCAGAAGCAGACTTCAACCCAAAAGCAAGGCTTCAACAGACAGTGGAGCCTTCATGCAGACTGTGCTGACAGGCCGTCTTTCTCAGAAGGCTTTCAGAGTTTATCCTTAGACAGAGAGAGGTCCTACAGAGGAAGAGTTGACCGAGGCGACAGCTTTGACAAAGTTTCTATTGGTAGTAGTAATAATTCAAACAACAAGAGTGTCCCTACATTTCAGCCACCCGACATCCGAGAGCAAGTTTTGCAAGCCTTGGCAGATTTGAGCCCCGGTGAGAAGCTACAAGCAAAGTGTTTGGCGAAAACGCTGCGGTTGCCCAAAAAGTTCATCAACCAGGCCCTTTACGGTCTCGAGCGTGATAAGAAAGCTTCAAAACACGGTGAAAGTCCTCCAGAGTGGACTGTCTACGTAGAACCACAGGAAGAACCGGAAAGTAGAGATTCTGATCCGGAAAGCCCACGTTCCCAACCGAGGGAACATTCTGTGGAGTCACAGGAAAGGCCTTCAGAAGAAGATTGCTCTCACTTTCTGTCTGTGAAGGAGGAGGACGTTGTCATCGACGCTGAGATCCAGCAAATTGAAGCGCAGGGTCCTGAGGGCGACAAAGAAGAAGATTACTACGTAGAATCTGATTCACACTCCTCTTCCTCAGAACCATCTGAGTCATATCGGCAACATTCCCAGTCCCAAACCCAACAACCCAGTATCAACAGCAGCAGTAACGAAGAGCTTGACCTAGACCTTGACGAGAGCGACATGGCGGACTGCGGCAGTAATCAGAAGGAGTTGATCCTGCAGTATCTGCTGGAGGCAGGGGAGGCCACGGCCCTGGTGATCTCCAAGAACCTGGGCCTGAGGGGCGCCAAGCAGGTCAACCCCACCCTGTACGCCATGGAGAAGCAGGGCGACGTGAACCGCAACGCAGAGGTGACCCCTCACATCTGGGAGCTATCTGTCCATCGCAGGGAGAGGATGGAGAGGAGCCTCAAGGCCGAGCGCAGCGCCCCTGCAAAGGTTGAAGGAATGGGGTCCGGATTCCAGGCGGTGCCACCCGGATTGGAGTGTCTAGAGGCCAAAGCTGAGGCGGTAGGTGGACACTCTCACAGCGGGGGGGGGGAGTTCGGTTGGGGAATTCATTGACGTCTTCTTGAATTTGGGAGACCCCCTCGCTCACTTGGAGCCCATCTCCTACGAAGAGTTGGAAGGGGAGGAGGAGTGCGGCAGTTACCCTAGTAACCCTGCTCCACTTCTTTCTTTCCTCACCTACTTCCTCCTCTTCATCCCTCTATCAGGAGGACGAGTCGAACGGAGGGCAGTGGGCGACCGACGATATCCCCGAATTCCTCAACGCCATCAGCCGGGATGGAGGGGGGACAGTAGCAGTCTCCCTGGCAGCGCCCCCACCTCAGAACCTCCGTGCCAAACTCCAGGAGGTGAGGGCCAAGAACCCCGTCAGCGGCCTGATGGAGTTTGCCCAGTACCAGGGACACAATTGCGAGTTCCTGCTCCTCGACCAATCAGGGCCCTCACATGACCCCAGGTCAGTGATGTCATAGTGTTCCCAACCAATAATGGTTGGCCATTGCTGGTATGTCTAAGAGAGAACCAGCTGATTGAATTAGCAAATTCATTTTTTTTTTAATGCAAGAGAAAGTGTGACGAAGAAATATAAAAAAATGTGTTGTCCCTGCTCTTTCTCACTCCCTTGTATTTTTCTCCCTCTCAGATTCCGTATGCAGGTCATGCTGGACGGCAGGTTGTTTCCTGTTGCTGAGGCATCTAATAAAAAGGTGGCTAAGAAAGATGCTGCCGCAGCAACCCTGAGGATTCTGCTGCGTGAGATAGAGGGGGGAGGGGCTGAGGAGGGGCTCACTGCAGGGGTGGACCAGGCCATGGACCCCACCTCTGACGTCCCTGTAAGTCTGAAGTGTGTTCGTGTGTGTGTGGAGGTTAGTAATAATCGATGTCCTCTGTTGTGGTTGATTGTGTTGTGAAGGCCAAAGATTTATGTATCTTTTTTCCCCCCAATCCTTTTCTAACTCTCTGCTCTCTCCCTCCCTCGCTGTCTCGCTCTCCCTCTCTGTCAGGAGGTGGTGGAGGGTCCACCCCAGGCCCTGTCTCGTTCCCTGCCGGGGGGTAAGAACCCCGTGTCCATGCTGATGGAGTACAGTCAGCGCACTGGAAACCCCATCGAGTTCATCAACACTGGACAGGAGGGCCCACCTCACGACCCACGGTATCCATCTGTCCACATCCTCATCAGGGATGGGGTCAATTCCAAATGAAGTCAGTCAATTTAGGAAATAAACTGACATTCCAATTCAATAATTGAAAAAATAGCATCCATTTTCAATGATTTCTCAATAAACTGAAAAGGAGAAGCTATTTATTTCAAGTTTTCCATTTTTGAATTTAAATTCAAATCACTTCCTGAATTGAGTGACTTCAATTAGAATTGGGCCCAACCCTGCTTCTCATTTTTCTCTCCCTGGTTCTCTCTTCTATACATAAATGAATCATCAGGGAAGGTGGGCCTGCCCTCACCTCTTTCTCTCTCTCCCACTGGAGCAGTTACTTGTGTCCTGTATGACTTTCATACTGCAGCAGTCTGCTGACTGGATGATACAACAGCACCTCTGTCTCTCTGCATATAACCTTCCCCTAGGCACCTACTGTACTGTCCCACAGTAATCTGATACTGGGAAGTGTGACCATCTTTGTCCCTCTCTTCCCCTCCTCTTCCTGAGTGCTGTAGTCTCTGTGAAGGAGATTCACAGCTCTACCCTGATGCCCCCATGTGGTTAGAGAGGAATGTCCTCTTACCTCTCTCACCAATGTATGTTTAGGATGTATAAGTTAGTCTCTGCTCCCTCCTCAGGTTCATGTTCAGGGTGAAGATCGGGGAAAGCCTGTGTGCTGAAAGCTCAGCCCCCAGTAAGAAGGCTGCCAGGCAGCTGGCTGCAGAGGAGGCAGTCAAGGAGTTAATGGCCGACGGGAGACTGCAGCTCAACAAGGTGAGTAAAGGAGCCAAACATGGGACTGAAAGATGTTTCAACTAAATGGATGGTTCCCTGAAATAAACACTACCCCATCTATTTAGGATTTAGGCTTGTCAAGCTAGCTAGCTGTTTAGCTATGGACTGACAGAATGTCATAAGACCCCAGCATGTGGCCTTCTCTCATTGTGCCTCCAGGCCGTAATTCTAAGAAAAGATCCTCCGAACACTAAGATCACTCTTCCCTCTCTTCCCACCTCTCCTCCATCTTTTCACTGCCTTATCTCTCTTCTCCTCCCTCGCTCTCCATTACCCTGTCCTCTCCAGCCCCAGTTTCCCCTGTGTCTGTCTGGTGATGAAGGGGGCTTCATGCCCGCTTGCCCCTCTCTGCCCCCGCTGACAGAGGAGGAGCTGCGTTCTGCCCACGAGGCGGGGGTTGGTGACCTCATCAGCCACCTAAACAACAACGCTGTGTCAGGTCTGCTGGAGTACGCCCGGGCCAGGGGCTTCGCTGCAGAGATACGACTGGTTGGGCAGTCAGGACCACCGCACGAGCCCAAGTCAGTACACACACACACACGAACATACACACTAAGTGTAATTCAGAGTCCACAGCTGCAGAGCTGCGGTAGTCCGGCGGTCCATTGTGGCATATAAAACACTATGAAAGCCAACGGTTCAATATTGTAAAACGCGGCTGTGCAAACATGGATGCTTAACTCCCCTCTCTCTCAGGTTTACCTACCAGGCTAAACTAGGGGGTCGCTGGTTCCCTCCTGTCTGTGCTTCCAATAAGAAGCAAGGGAAACAGGAAGCAGCTGATGCAGCTCTGAGGGTTCTGATTGGAGAGGCAGAGAAGGCTGCCCGCACCGGGGAACTAACCCCTGCAGAGGTCAGTTTACCTCTCTTACTATACTACTTTTTAAAACTCTCTGGGTGTGTTAGAGGTGGGTCGGGAGTGAGGAGACTGCACCTAGAATCATACACTATTTCCTCTTCATTTGGGTTGCTGGTAGATGATTTTGGGTCACGGGAGGACAGTGATTTTCTCATTGGTTCTGGAGCTGAAAAAGTTGAAGAATGCCTGCTATACTATGAATACACTGTTAATACTATGATTCTGCTATAACCTACTTCTGTGACTGGTGGGCCGTTCATAACCTGTTATTGTTTCTGTCTCTAGCTGCCACTGAGTGGTGGGACAATCCATGACCAGATCGCCATGTTGAGTCACCAGCGCTTCAACGCCCTCACCACACGCATACAGCACAGTCTTCTGGGAAGGAAGATCCTCGCTACCATCGTCATGAAGAGGGGGGAAGGGCTGGGGACCGTGGTCAGTCTGGGAACAGGTGTGTGTGTGTGTACGTACGCGCAAGAAAATAATAACAAGCCTTTTGGAATGATTTTTGTCTCAACCTTTTGAGATAAAATACATGTATTTTTGTTTGTTTTTCTCTTCAGGAAATCGCTGTGTTAAAGGGGAGGAGCTGAGTCTTAAAGGGGACACCGTTAATGACTGCCACGCAGAAATCATCTCCAGGAGAGGATTTATCAGGTAGGAAGTTACTGCTGCTTATTTGTCTTCCATTCTGTCCTTTTATATAACCAGTCTTTTCCCCTTCCTCCTTTGCTCTTCGTTTTGATTCCTTTATAGCTACTCTCCCTGCCTTTCTGAAACCTCCCCTTCTCCCTCTACAGGGTGTCATATGTCAGCTGGGAAGTCATTACAGACTATGATGTGTGTTAATGTGACTGTGGAGTCCATCTGGTTAGTTTAGAGTGTATTAACGCCACTTACCAGATCTGCTGTTTCTCCACCAGTCTCCCTTTGTGTGTTGGATCCCGGACACTTTCACTGAATCACTCAAATATGGATTCTACCTCCCCCTCCAGGTTTCTATATGCTGAGTTGCTGAAGCACTGTGAAGGATCAGAGGACAGCATATTTGAGCCAGCTGAGGAGAACAAGCTCCGGATCAAACCTGACACCACCTTCCACCTCTATATCAGGTTGGCCTACGGAGGATGTCTCTTCCTCGCTTTTTGACCCTTCACCCCATGGCTCATTCTTCTCCACCTACTGTCTTCTCTCCCCTTTCCTTCTGTGCCCTGGAACTCAACTGGGCCACCAACCCACCCCCACACACATGTTGTTCTAGGAGTTTGAGAAGCCAGCGTTTTTTTTCTGCATAGAAAAGTCTTGGGCAGGCCGCTTAAGTGTTTTCGGGCCACGTATGTCAAAACAGTAAAATAAAAAATGTAATGTTTAGATAATGATTTCTGGGGTGGAAAAACGTTGTCAATGTAAACTGAAGACTTAAACCAGATATAAAGTATGTAGAAAAGATAATGGCGCAATATACAGTGGGGCAAAAAAGTATTTAGTCAGCCACCAATTGTGCAAGTTCTCCCACTTAAAAAGACGAGAAAGGCCTGTAATTTTCATCATAGGTACACTTCAACTATGACAGACAAAACGAGAGAAAAAAAATATCCAGAAAATCACATTGTAGGATTTTTAATGAATTTATTTGCAAATTATGGTGGAAAATAAGTATTTGGTCAATAACAAAAGTTTATCTCAATACTTTGTCATTGCCAACAAAGGGTATATAACAGAGGTCAAACGTTTTCTGTAAGTCTTCACAAGGTTTTCACACACTGTTGCTGGTATTTTGGCCCATTCCTCCATGCAGATCTCCTCTAGAGCAGTGATGTTTTGGGGCTGTTGCTGGGCAACACAGACTTTCAACTCCCTCCAAAGATTTTCTATGGGGTTGAGATCTGGAGACTGGCTAGGCCACTCCAGGACCTTGAAATGCTTCTTACGAAGCCACTCCTTCGTTGCCCGGGCGGTGTGTTTGGGATCATTGACATGCTGAAAGACCCAGCCACGTTTCATCTTCAATGCCCTTGCTGATGGAAGGAGGTTTTCCCTCAAAATCTCACTATACATGGCCCCATTCATTCTTTCCTGTACACGGATCAGTCGTCCTGGTCCCTTTGCAGAAAAACAGCCCCAAAGCATGATGTTTCCACCCCCATGCGTCACAGTAGGTATGGTGTTCTTTGGATGCAACGCAGCATTCTTTGTCCTCCAAACACGACGAGTTGAGTTTTTACCAAAAAGTTATATTTTGGTTTCATCTGACCATATGACATTCTCCCAATCTTCTTCTTGATCATCCAAATGCTCTCAAGCAAACTTCACTGCACTGCAGGATTTGAGTCCCTGGCGGCGTAGTGTGTTACTGATGGTAGGCTTTGTTACTTTGGTCCCAGCTCTCTGCAGGTCATTCACTAGGTCCCCCCGTGAGGTTCTGGGATTTTTGCTCACCGTTCTTGTGATCATTTTGACCCCACAGGGTGAGATTTTGCGTGGAGCACTAGATCGAGGGAGTTTATCAGTGGTCTTGTATGTCTTCCATTTCCTAATAATTGCTCCCACAGTAAATTTCTTCAAACCAAGCTGCTTGCCTATTGCATATTCAGTCTTCCCAGCCTGGTGCAGGTCTACAATTTTGTTTCTGGTGTCCTTTGACAGCTATTTGGTCTTGGCCATAGTGGAGTTTGGAGTGTGACTGTTTGAGGTTGTGGACAGGTGTCTTTTATACTGATAACAAGTTCAAACAGGTGCCATTAATACAGGTAACAAGTGGAGGACAGAGGAGCCTCTTGAAGAAGGTCTGTGAGAGCCAGAAATCTTGCTTGTTTGTAGGTGACCATAAATTCATAAAAAAATCCTACAATGTGATTTTCTGGATTTTTTTCTCATTTTGTCTGTCATAGTTGAAGTGTACCTATGATGAAAATTACAGGCCTCTCTCATCTTTTTAAGTGGGAGAACTTGCACAATTGGTGGCTGACTAAATACTTTTTTGCCCCACTGTATATCTCACTCTCCCTCTCTCGCTCTACCTCTCCCTCTCTCGCTCTACCTCTCCCTCTCTCGCTCTACCTCTCCCTCTCTCGCGCTCTACCTCTTCCCCTCTCGCGCTCTATCTCTTCCCCTCTCGCGCTCTACCTCTTCCCCTCTCGCGCTCTACCTCTTCCCCTCTCGCGCTCTACCTCTTCCCCTCTCGCGCTCTACCTCTTCCCCTCTCGCGCTCTACCTCTTCCCCTCTCGCGCTCTACCTCTTCCCCTCTCGCGCTCTACCTCTTCCCCTCTCGCGCTCTACCTCTTCCCCTCTCGCGCTCTACCTCTTCCCCCTCGCGCTCTACCTCTTCCCCCTCGCGCTCTACCTCTTCCCCCTCACCTTGCGCTCTACCTCTTCCCCCCTCGCTCTACCTCTTCCCCCTCGCGCTCTACCTCTTCCCCCTCGCGCTCTACCTCTTCCCCCCCTCGCGCTCTACCTCTTCCCCCCTTGCGCTCTACCTCTCCCCCAGTACTGCTCCGTGCGGAGACGGGGCGTTGTTTGATAAGTCGTGCAGCGAGGACGCGGGGGACGGCCAGGGCCACCAGCCCCTGTTTGAGAACGCCAAGCAGGGCAAGCTGCGCACCAAGGTGGAGAATGGTGAGTTACAGCCAGATGCCATCTGCAGCACCGTTCCATGAGGACCCCCTCTGTTATTGAGGACAAGCACATAGAGCCACCATGTTGCTTAACTCCCCTCTCTGCAGGCCAAACCGAGCATGACTACACATTCACACCTCATTTGCTGCTGCTGCCACAAACACACCTGGTAGAAAGGACAAATATCCCAACGGATTTGAATGTTCCATTCTAGAGCATGGACTGTGTGATTCTAGTGTATAACCATCACTTTGACCACTGGCTCTCTCATACATCCTATTCCTCATACTGCATGGCTTTGTCTTTGGAGTCAAAAGTATGCCTCAAGGGTGTTTGTGCCATGTGTAGGTGAGGGCACCATCCCGGTAGAGTCATCGACCATCGTGCCCACCTGGGACGGCATCCAGCACGGCGAGCGTCTGAGGACCATGAGCTGTAGCGACAAGATCCTTCGCTGGAACGTCCTGGGACTGCAGGGAGCCCTGCTCTCCCACTTCCTCCATCCTATCTACCTGGCTTCAATCACCCTGGGTGAGGAGGGAACGATAGTACATAGAGGGAGATTGGTGGAAGGGGAGAAGAGATGAGGGAGGGAGGGGACAGTAAACATTTGAGGGAGGTTTGATTTGAAAAAGAGTGGGGGAGGATAGATTGAGTGTGGGAGTAATGGGAGGGGGGGGGTTGTTAACGGTCACCATTGGCTTCAGTCATGTTTAAAAAACTCCACTCATAAGTAGACAACATCTCAATCCCAAACTACATTGTCCTTATACTCTAGCAGTCATGACCAGCTAACTATCCACCCAGACAGTCCCTGTCCTTATACTGTAGGAATCATGACCAGCTAACTATCCACCTAGACAGTCCCTGTCCTTATACTGTAGGAATCATGACCAGCTAACTATCAACCCAGACAGTCCCTGTCCTTATACTGTAGGAATCATGACCAGCTAACTATCCACCCAGACAGTCCCTGTCCTTATACTGTAGGAATCATGACCAGCTAACTATCCACCCAGACAGTCCCTGTCCTTATACTGTAGGAATCATGACCAGATAACTATCCACCCAGACAGTCCCTGTCCTTATACTGTAGGAGTCATGACCAGATAACTATCCACCCAGACAGTCCCTGACTGACTCTGTCCTTATACTGTAGGAGTCATGACCAGCTAACTATCCTCCCAGACAGTCCCTGTCCTTATACTGTAGGAATCATGACCAGCTAACTATCCACCCAGACAGTCCCTGTCCTTATACTGTAGGAATCATGACCAGCTAACTATCCACCCAGACAGTCCCTGTCCTTATACTGTAGGAATCATGACCAGCTAACTATCCACCCAGACAGTCCCTGTCCTTATACTGTAGGAATCATGACCAGATAACTATCCACCCAGACAGTCCCTGGCTGACAATGTCCTTATACTGTAGGAATCATGACCAGCTAACTATCCACCCAGACAGTCCCTGTCCTTATACTGTAGGAATCATGACCAGCTAACTAGCCACCCACAGTCCCTGTCCTTATACTGTAGGAATCATGACCAGCTAACTATCCACCCAGACAGTCCCTGTCCTTATACTGTAGGAATCATGACCAGATAACTATCCACCCAGACAGTCCCTGTCCTTATACTGTAGGAATCATGACCAGATAACTATCCACCCAGACAGTCCCTGTCCTTATACTGTAGGAGTCATGACCAGATAACTATCCACCCAGACAGTCCCTGACTGACTCTGTCCTTATACTGTAGGAGTCATGACCAGCTAACTATCCTCCCAGACAGTCCCTGTCCTTATATACTGTCCACCCAGACAGGAATCCATGTAGGATCCAGCTAACTATCCACCCAGACAGTCCCTGTCCTTATACTGTAGGAATCATGACCAGCTAACTATCCACCCAGACAGTCCCTGTCCTCATACTGTAGGAATCATGACCAGCTAACTATCCACCCAGACAGTCCCTGTCCTTATACTGTAGGAATCATGACCAGCTAACTATCCACCCAGACAGTCCCTGTCCTCATACTGTAGGAGTCATGACCAGATAACTATCCACCCAGACAGTCCCTGTCCTTATACTGTAGGAATCATGACCAGCTAACTATCCACCCAGATAGTCCCTGGCTGACAATGTCCTTATACTGTAGGAATCATGACCAGCTAACTATCCACCCAGACAGTCCCTGTCCTTATACTGTAGGAGTCATGACCAGCTAACTATCCACCCAGACAGTCCCTGTCCTTATACTGTAGGAGTCATGACCAGATAACTATCCACCCAGACAGTCCCTGTCCTTATACTGTAGGAGTCATGACCAGCTAACTATCCACCCAGACAGTCCCTGTCCTTATACTGTAGGAATCATGACCAGCTAACTATCCACCCAGACAGTCCCTATCCTTATACTGTAGGAATCATGATCAGATAACTATCCACCCAGACAGTCCCTGGCTGACAATGTCCTTATACTGTAGGAATCATGACCAGCTAACTATCCTCCCAGACAGTCCCTGTCCTTATACTGTAGGAATCATGACCAGCTAACTATCCACCCAGACAGTCCCTGTCCTTATACTGTAGGAATCATGACCAGCTAACTATCCTCCCAGACAGTCCCTGTCCTTATACTGTAGGAATCATGACCAGCTAACTATCCACCCAGACAGTCCCTGTCCTTATACTGTAGGAATCATGACCAGCTAACTATCCACCCAGACAGTCCCTGTCCTCATACTGTAGGAATCATGACCAGCTAACTATCCACCCAGACAGTCCCTGTCCTTATACTGTAGGAGTCATGACCAGCTAACTATCCACCCAGACAGTCCCTGTCCTTATACTGTAGGAATCATGACCAGATAACTATCCACCCAGACAGTCCCTGTCCTTATACTGTAGGAGTCATGACCAGATAACTATCCACCCAGACAGTCCCTGTCCTTATACTGTAGGAATCATGACCAGCTAACTATCCACCCAGACAGTCCCTGGCTGACAATGTCCTTATACTGTAGGAATCATGACCAGCTAACTATCCACCCAGACAGTCCCTGTTCTTATACTGTAGGAATCATGACCAGCTAACTATCCACCCAGACAGTCCCTGTCCTTATACTGTAGGAATCATGACCAGCTAACTATCCACCCAGACAGTCCCTGTCCTTATACTGTAGGAATCATGACCAGCTAACTAGCCACCCAGACAGTCCCTGTCCTTATACTGTAGGAGTCATGACCAGCTAACTATCCACCCAGACAGTCCCTGTCCTTATACTGTAGGAATCATGACCAGCTAACTATCCACCCAGACAGTCCCTGTCCTTATACTGTAGGAATCATGACCAGCTAACTAACCACCCAGACAGTCCCTGTCCTTATACTGTAGGAGTCATGACCAGCTAACTATCCACCCAGACAGTCCCTGTCCTTATACTGTAGGAATCATGACCAGCTAACTATCCACCCAGACAGTCCCTGTCCTTATACTGTAGGAATCATGACCAGATAACTATCCACCCAGACAGTCCCTGGCTGACAATGTCCTTATACTGTAGGAATCATGACCAGCTAACTATCCACCCAGACAGTCCCTGTCCTTATACTGTAGGAATCATGACCAGCTAACTATCCACCCAGACAGTCCCTGTCCTTATACTGTAGGAATCATGACCAGATAACTATCCACCCAGACAGTCCCTGTCCTTATACTGTAGGAGTCATGACCAGATAACTATCCACCCAGACAGTCCCTGTCCTTATACTGTAGGAATCATGACCAGCTAACTATCCACCCAGACAGGCCCTGTCCTTATACTGTAGGAATCATGACCAGCTAACTATCCACCCAGACAGTCCCTGTCCTTATACTGTAGGAGTCATGACCAGATAACTATCCACCCAGACAGTCCCTGTCCTTATACTGTAGGAATCATGACCAGATAACTATCCACCCAGACAGTCCCTGTCCTTATACTGTAGGAATCATGACCAGCTAACTATCCACCCAGACAGTCCCTGTCCTTATACTGTAGGAGTCATGACCAGATAACTATCCACCCAGACAGTCCCTGTCCTTATACTGTAGGAGTCATGACCAGCTAACTATCCACCCAGACAGTCCCTGTCCTTATACTGTAGGAGTCATGACCAGATAACTATCCACCCAGACAGTCCCTGGCTGACAATGTCCTTATACTGTAGGAATCATGACCAGCTAACTATCCACCCAGACAGTCCCTGTCCTTATACTGTAGGAATCATGACCAGATAACTATCCACCCAGACAGTCCCTGTCCTTATACTGTAGGAATCATGACCAGCTAACTAGCCACCCAGACAGTCCCTGTCCTTATACTGTAGGAGTCATGACCAGCTAACTATCCACCCAGACAGTCCCTGTCCTTATACTGTAGGAATCATGACCAGATAACTATCCACCCAGACAGTCCCTGTCCTTATACTGTAGGAGTCATGACCAGATAACTATCCACCCAGACAGTCCCTGTCCTTATACTGTAGGAATCATGACCAGATAACTATCCACCCAGACAGTCCCTGTCCTTATACTGTAGGAATCATGACCAGCTAACTAACCACCCAGACAGTCCCTGTCCTTATACTGTAGGAGTCATGACCAGCTAACTATCCACCCAGACAGTCCCTGTCCTTATACTGTAGGAATCATGACCAGATAACTATCCACCCAGACAGTCCCTGGCTGACAATGTCCTTATACTGTAGGAATCATGACCAGCTAACTATCCACCCAGACAGTCCCTGTCCTTATACTGTAGGAATCATGACCAGCTAACTATCCACCCAGACAGTCCCTGTCCTTATACTGTAGGAATCATGACCAGATAACTATCCACCCAGACAGTCCCTGTCCTTATACTGTAGGAGTCATGACCAGATAACTATCCACCCAGACAGTCCCTGTCCTTATACTGTAGGAATCATGACCAGCTAACTATCCACCCAGACAGGCCCTGTCCTTATACTGTAGGAATCATGACCAGCTAACTATCCACCCAGACAGTCCCTGTCCTTATACTGTAGGAGTCATGACCAGATAACTATCCACCCAGACAGTCCCTGTCCTTATACTGTAGGAATCATGACCAGATAACTATCCACCCAGACAGTCCCTGTCCTTATACTGTAGGAATCATGACCAGCTAACTATCCACCCAGACAGTCCCTGTCCTTATACTGTAGGAGTCATGACCAGATAACTATCCACCCAGACAGTCCCTGTCCTTATACTGTAGGAGTCATGACCAGCTAACTATCCACCCAGACAGTCCCTGTCCTTATACTGTAGGAATCATGACCAGATAACTTATATACTGTAGGAGTCATGACCAGATAACTATCCACCCAGACAGTCCCTGGCTGACAATGTCCTTATACTGTAGGAATCATGACCAGCTAACTATCCACCCAGACAGTCCCTGTCCTTATACTGTAGGAATCATGACCAGCTAACTAGCCACCCAGACAGTCCCTGTCCTTATACTGTAGTCCTTATACTGAGTCATGACCAGCTAACTATCCACCCAGACAGTCCCTGTCCTTATACTGTAGGAATCATGACCAGATAACTATCCACCCAGACAGTCCCTGTCCTTATACTGTAGGAGTCATGACCAGATAACTATCCACCCAGACAGTCCCTGTCCTTATACTGTAGGAATCATGACCAGATAACTATCCACCCAGACAGTCCCTGGCTGACAATGTCCTTATACTGTAGGAATCATGACCAGCTAACTATCCACCCAGACAGTCCCTGTCCTTATACTGTAGGAGTCATGACCAGATAACTATCCACCCAGACAGTCCCTGTCCTTATACTGTAGGAATCATGACCAGATAACTATCCACCCAGACAGTCCCTGTCCTTATACTGACCAGGAATCATGACCAGCTAACTATCCACCCAGACAGTCCCTGTCCTTATACTGTAGGAGTCATGACCAGATAACTATCCACCCAGACAGTCCCTGTCCTTATACTGTAGGAGTCATGACCAGATAACTATCCACCCAGACAGTCCCTGGCTGACAATGTCCTTATACTGTAGGAATCATGACCAGCTAACTATCCACCCAGACAGTCCCTGTCCTTATACTGTAGGAATCATGACCAGCTAACTATCCACCCAGACAGTCCCTGTCCTTATACTGTAGGAATCATGACCAGCTAACTATCCACCCAGACAGTCCCTGTCCTTATACTGTAGGAATCATGACCAGCTAACTATCCACCCAGACAGTCCCTGTCCTTATACTGTAGGAATCATGACCAGCTAACTAACTATCCACCCAGACAGTCCCTGTCCTTATACTGTAGGAATCATGACCAGCTAACTATCCACCCAGACAGTCCCTGTCCTTATACTGTAGGAATCATGACCAGCTAACTATCCACCCAGACAGTCCCTGTCCTTATACTGTAGGAGTCATGACCAGATAACTATCCACCCAGACAGTCCCTGTCCTTATACTGTAGGAATCATGACCAGATAACTATCCACCCAGACAGTCCCTGTCCTTATACTGTAGGAATCATGACCAGCTAACTATCCACCCAGACAGTCCCTGTCCTTATACTGTAGGAGTCATGACCAGATAACTATCCACCCAGACAGTCCCTGTCCTTATACTGTAGGAGTCATGACCAGCTAACTATCCACCCAGACAGTCCCTGTCCTTATACTGTAGGAGTCATGACCAGATAACTATCCACCCAGACAGTCCCTGGCTGACAATGTCCTTATACTGTAGGAATCATGACCAGCTAACTATCCACCCAGACAGTCCCTGTCCTTATACTGTAGGAATCATGACCAGATAACTATCCACCCAGACAGTCCCTGTCCTTATACTGTAGGAATCATGACCAGCTAACTAGCCACCCAGACAGTCCCTGTCCTTATACTGTAGGAGTCATGACCAGCTAACTATCCACCCAGACAGTCCCTGTCCTTATACTGTAGGAATCATGACCAGATAACTATCCACCCAGACAGTCCCTGTCCTTATACTGTAGGAGTCATGACCAGATAACTATCCACCCAGACAGTCCCTGTCCTTATACTGTAGGAATCATGACCAGATAACTATCCACCCAGACAGTCCCTGGCTGACAATGTCCTTATACTGTAGGAATCATGACCAGCTAACTATCCACCCAGACAGTCCCTGTCCTTATACTGTAGGAGTCATGACCAGATAACTATCCACCCAGACAGTCCCTGTCCTTATACTGTAGGAATCATGACCAGATAACTATCCACCCAGACAGTCCCTGTCCTTATACTGTAGGAATCATGACCAGCTAACTATCCACCCAGACAGTCCCTGTCCTTATACTGTAGGAGTCATGACCAGATAACTATCCACCCAGACAGTCCCTGTCCTTATACTGTAGGAGTCATGACCAGATAACTATCCACCCAGACAGTCCCTGGCTGACAATGTCCTTATACTGTAGGAATCATGACCAGCTAACTATCCACCCAGACAGTCCCTGTCCTTATACTGTAGGAATCATGACCAGCTAACTATCCACCCAGACAGTCCCTGTCCTTATACTGTAGGAATCATGACCAGCTAACTATCCACCCAGACAGTCCCTGTCCTTATACTGTAGGAATCATGACCAGCTAACTATCCACCCAGACAGTCCCTGTCCTTATACTGTAGGAATCATGACCAGATAACTATCCACCCAGACAGTCCCTGTCCTTATACTGTAGGAATCATGACCAGATAACTATCCACCCAGACAGTCCCTGTCCTTATACTGTAGGAATCATGACCAGCTAACTAGCCACCCAGACAGTCCCTGTCCTTATACTGTAGGAGTCATGACCAGCTAACTATCCACCCAGACAGTCCCTGTCCTAATACTGTAGGAATCATGACCAGCTAACTATCCACCCAGACAGTCCCTGTCCTTATACTGTAGGAATCATGACCAGATAACTATCCACCCAGACAGTCCCTGTCCTTATACTGTAGGAGTCATGACCAGATAACTATCCACCCAGACAGTCCCTGTCCTTATACTGTAGGAATCATGACCAGCTAACTATCCACCCAGACAGGCCCTGTCCTTATACTGTAGGAATCATGACCAGCTAACTATCCACCCAGACAGTCCCTGTCCTTATACTGTAGGAGTCATGACCAGATAACTATCCACCCAGACAGTCCCTGTCCTTATACTGTAGGAATCATGACCAGATAACTATCCACCCAGACAGTCCCTGTCCTTATACTGTAGGAATCATGACCAGCTAACTATCCACCCAGACAGTCCCTGTCCTTATACTGTAGGAATCATGACCAGCTAACTATCCACCCAGACAGTCCCTGTCCTTATACTGTAGGAGTCATGACCAGATAACTATCCACCCAGACAGTCCCTGTCCTTATACTGTAGGAGTCATGACCAGATAACTATCCACCCAGATAGTCCCTGTCCTTATACTGTAGGAGTCATGACCAGATAACTATCCACCCAGACAGTCCCTGGCTGACAATGTCCTTATACTGTAGGAATCATGACCAGCTAACTATCCACCCAGACAGTCCCTGTCCTTATACTGTAGGAATCATGACCAGCTAACTATCCACCCAGACAGTCCCTGTCCTTATACTGTAGGAGTCATAACCAGCTAACTATCCACCCAGACAGTCCCTGTCCTTATACTGTAGGAATCATGACCAGATAACTATCCACCCAGACAGTCCCTGTCCTTATACTGTAGGAGTCATGACCAGATAACTATCCACCCAGACAGTCCCTGTCCTTATACTGTAGGAGTCATGACCAGATAACTATCCACCCAGACAGTCCCTGTCCTTATACTGTAGGAATCATGACCAGCTAACTATCCACCCAGACAGGCCCTGTCCTTATACTGTAGGAATCATGACCAGCTAACTATCCACCCAGACAGTCCCTGTCCTTATACTGTAGGAGTCATGACCAGATAACTATCCACCCAGACAGTCCCTGTCCTTATACTGTAGGAGTCATGACCAGCTAACTATCCACCCAGACAGTCCCTGTCCTTATACTGTAGGAGTCATGACCAGATAACTATCCACCCAGACTGACCCCCTCAGACATCTCTTTACTCACCTCTCCTTGTCAGAGTACTCTATGATGTGATCAGCCTTGTTAACATGGAAATACACTGACTCACACACTCTTCTGTCATTCTCTTTCTCTCCCTTTTTCTTTCCCTGTCACTCTCTCTGCCCCCCTCTGTCTCGCCCCTCTCTCGTACCCCTTCCTCTCTATCTTCTGTTTTGTTTTCCCTGTCCTTGTCTCTTATATTTGTCCTTCCAGGCTACCTGTACAGCCATGGCCACCTGACACGTGCTGTCTGCTGCCGATTGGCCAGAGACGGCGAAGCCTTCTCCAAGAGTCTACCTGCTCCCTACACACTCAACCACCCCGAGGTACACACGTACAGAAACACACTCAACCGCCCTGAGGTACACACGTACAGAAACACACTCAACCGCCCTGAGGTACACGTACAGAAACACACTCAACCGCCCCGAGGTACATGTACAGAAACACACTCAACCGCCCTGAGGTACACGTACAGAAACACACTCAACCGCCCCGAGGTATAAGCACAGTACACAAACAGCCGCTCCAAGCTTCCAGCATAGCCATTAACGCAGACACAAACATTGCGTTCCGCTCTGTTTAAAATGGTTGATTCATCTGAGAGGATTTATTTAGTCTAATTTCAAATTATACCTGTTATTGCGGGTATAGTGAAATGCCTATAATTGAACACTCTTCCTCTCCCTTTACTCCTCTCCATCACGCCATCTCTGTCTCCCTTCAGGTGGGCAGGGTGAGTGTGTATGACTCGACGCGTCACACAGGGAAGACCAAGGAGTCCAGCGTGAACTGGAGCCAGCCAGACCACATCACTGTGGAGGTGCTGGATGGGACCAAGGGCAAACTGGACGGGTACGCACCCCGCACCACAACTAGAACCAGACCCTCAGACCTCATCCACCCTCATCCAGATAGCAGCACCAGGTGGTTAACCTGGGCTACACAGGGCCCCATTTCAGTAGAATAGCGATCACTATTTATACTCCATATCGAGTAGTGGCATTTAATTCATATGAAAAACATGTTGAAAATGTCTCAATCCCAGCGCAGTAGCTTCTGTGTATTCCTAAACCCTGTTTGTCTTCCCTCTAGCCCCAAACTGGACGTGTCGCGGGTCTCCAAGTCCAACATCTTCCGTCAATTCCGGTCGTTATGCCAACAGTGCGGGCGCCAGGACCTGCTGGCTCTCCCGTCTTACGCCCAAGCCAAGATGGCCGCCATGTCCTTCCAGGTCGCCAAGCAGCAGTTCTTCGATGCGCTCGGTAGCCATGGTTACGGTGCCTGGATTGGCAAGCCATTGGAGGAGAAGAGCTTTGACGAAGCGGCGGCCTCCGATGGCCAAGGGGCAGGAAGTGTTGCTAATAGCAACCAGGGATACAACAACAACAATAGCTATGGAAGCACAACCACTGACTATAACAGCAGCCAGTGGGGTAGTAGTGCGTACACACAGGCCATGTAGAAAGGAGGGAGAAGGGAGGGTTGGCTAGAGATAGAAGGACATGAGCCTGGAGGACAGGGGGGGAAGGGAGGAGAGGAAAGAGGAGCTAACAGCAAGTACTGGATCTTCTTGAAAGAAGGGGTAGAGGTCAGACAGATTGGAAAGGACAGAGTTACTGAGATGGAGGGAGGGAAGGGGAGAACAGGCCAGCCCAAGGGGTGAGGGTCAGACAGCAGCAAGAGAGATGGAGAGAGAGAAGGGGTTGCTACTGCTACACAAAAGCAACAGAATATAGAAAGAGAGGGGAGAATAGGGGGTTAGTAAGCATGATGACTGTGATGTAGTGACATTCAGAACTGCATAGCATGCACTACTGCTCCACTGTAACAGTAGCCCCAGGACACTCTATCCTCACATTTACATACAGGACAAACCCTCCCTGCCCTCACACACACAGCCCTGTCTCTCTAGTTCAGACACCCTACACCTGACCCTGTCCTACTCGCCAGCCAGCCATTCAATCACGCATGACTAGTTTAATCTGTACTTATCAGCCTGAGCATGGATAGTAGTGATCACACTTTATATATATATATATATAAACCAGCCTTGTAACGTTTAGCTACTCCCCGACCTAGTAACCCACCCCTTTACACTGTGTTAATGCTATGGCTGCATCTACAGGTCACAGCCTGGTCCATCCCAGAACTCTCCACTGTAACATAGATTTGATGACTAACTAGCCTAGATCATAATTATTCTGTTATTGTTGTGTCCTATGTGGTGTGTATCGCTATCGTTCTTGAGGTTTTTGGTGTTGCCACTCGAGGGCCACGTCAGAAAGGACAACGGTGACGTTGAGAACTGCTGAGAACAAGTAAATCAGCTACTTGTTTTCATTTTAGGATTCATGTTAGGGGGGGGTCAAAGTTCAGGTTAGGATAAGTTATTACTCGTAGTTGTGATAAAAAAAAAGAGAAGAAAGGCTTTGCACTCTTGTCCTTCCTAGCGTGGCCAGAATGTGGCCGGCAGGTTTTATGCGGACAGGGAGAAAGACTGGTTTGTTTTTATGTTTTAGTTCAGTCTGATCAAATACATTCAAGGGTGAAGCAATATATACATCATGTACATACAAATACATAAATACACAGATGTATATGCAATAACAATGTTTGTGTAGGGTATGTATATATCTCTGTGTGTGTATGTATATGTATATATTATGTATATATTTTGTAAGTCATGCCTAAAATTGATTTTCTATTGACTATTTTTTTTGAAACGTTTTAACAAGTGGATGACAAAGCATTTTGTTTTATTATGTATGAAAATTCTGTCAAGTTTTAAGTGATTATAAAGACCGGCTTTGTAAAAGCTGAAATGTGTGTTTGTCTTTTTTTTAATGTATACTGAAGCCCTCATAACCGTGAATATAGACTGTTAGCCAAGTATAAACACTACAGTCAGCACACTAGAGAATGTTTGTGTGTTTCTTCAGTCTTGTTTGTCTCTTGTGCAGAAAGGGGTAATTGGTCATTTAAGCGATGGACTCCATAGAGGCGTGTGTGTTATAGATTCTACTGTTTTCAAAGAGGATGTTGTCTGGTGGATGGTTGATCTTCTTTACACAACACTGATGCAGTGAAATGAGTGCGGTGTGTTTACCAGTTATTCAGTCCCTCAGTGGGACTGTGAGGGCACGTTACATCAGTGTATGTCTTGTTTATATTCTCTGACAGCTGAGTATTGCCAGGCTAGGCCCAGGGAGCTGTGAGTCTGGCTGAACTGAATATTGCCAGGCTAGGCCCAGGGAGCTGTGAGTGACTAGAAGAGCTCTGGCTGAACTGAATGTTGTCAGGCTAGGCCCGGGGGAGCTGTGAGTCTGGCTGAACTGAATATTGCCAGGCTAGGCCCGGGGTGCTGTGAGTCTGGCTGAACTGAATATTGCCAGGCTAGGCCCGGGGAGCTGTGAGTCTGGCTGAACTGAATATTGCCAGGCTAGGCCCGGGGAGCTGTGAGTCTGGCTGAACTGAATATTGCCAGGCTAGGCCTGGGGAGCTGTGAGTCTGGCTGAACTGAATATTGCCAGGCTAGGCCCGGGATGCTGTGAGTCTGGCTGAACTGAATATTGCCGGGGTGCTGTGAGTCTGGCTGAACTGAATATTGCCAGGCTAGGCCCGGGGTGCTGTGAGTCTGGCTGAACTGAATATTGCCAGGCTAGGCCCGGGGTGCTGTGAGTCTGGCTGAACTGAATATTGCCAGGCTAGGCCCGGGGTGCTGTGAGTCTGGCTGAACTGAATATTGCCGGGGTGCTGTGAGTGGCTGAACTGAATATTGCCAGGCTAGGCCCGGGGTGCTGTGAGTCTGGCTGAACTGAATATTGCCGGGGTGCTGTGAGTGGCTGAACTGAATATTGCCAGGCTAGGCCCGGGGTGCTGTGAGTCTGGCTGAACTGAATATTGCCAGGCTAGTGACCAGAGCAGAGATGTCCTGTTTAAAATATAATCGTTCAAGTTTTGTTTCTCTGTAATACCACGAGCCACTTAGCAATTTTATGAAGTTGGCTTTAGCTCAGATAGGTTCCCAACCCCATAACTAGCTACTAAGAAGCCATTTCAGGCTGTTCAAGTTAGAGTAGCTGGTGTGTCTATTTAGCTGACATGCCTGCTGGCAAGATTGTTAGACTTTAGAAAAGCAAACAATTACTAAATGAACTGAGTAAGACATTCCTTTCAATCTTTTAGCAGAGATGCAGAGAAGCATACTTAGTTTCTTAAAAATAATAACCACCAGTCTGAAGGATACTGACTGGTCAAGAGGTATGATTAGATATGCAATTCTGTATATTTTTGTACATAGAATGAATCATGAGTATGGCTCTAGGTTGCAGGAAAAAGCTGTTTCAGGTGTATAAAAAATGATCCAACTTCCATACGCTGACCTAGCCCCCCTCCAGACCCCACCCCCCAGGCATCCTCAAGTACTTTGTGCCCCCTCAGATTTTGAAGGTGCTTTGATGCCCCTACAGAAAATATCTAAATGTTGTCAGGCCTGGGGAGCTGTGTGAACTGAATGTTGTCAGGTTAGGTCTGGGGAGCTGTGTGAACTGAATGTTGTCAGGCTAGGTCTGGGGAGCTGTGTGAACTGAATGTTGTCAGGTTAGGTCTGGGGAGCTGTGTGAACTGAATGTCAGGCTAGGTCTGGGAAACTGTGTGAACTGAATTGTCAGGCTAGGTCTGGGGAGCTGTGTGAACTGAATGTTGTCAGGCTAGGTCTGGGGAGTTGTGTGAACTGAATGTTGTCGGGCTAGGTCTGGGGAGCTCTGTGAACTGAATGTTGTCAGGCTAGGTCTGGGGAGCTGTGTGAACTGAATGTTGTCAGGCTAGGTCTGGGGAGCTGTGTGAACTGAATGTTGTCAGGCTAGGTCTGGGGAGCTGTGTGAACTGAATGTTGTCAGGCTAGGTCTGGGAAACTGTGAACTGAATTGTCAGGCTAGGTCTGGGGAGCTGTGTGAACTGAATGTTGTCAGGCTAGGTCTGGGGAGTTGTGTGAACTGAATGTTGTCGGGCTAGGTCTGGGAAGTTGTGTGAACTGAATGTTGTCAGGCTAGGTCTGGGGAGCTGTGTGAACTGAATTGTCAGGTTAGGACTGGGGAGCTGTGTGAACTGAATTGTCAGGTTAGGTCTGGGGAGCTGTGTGAACTGAATTGTCAGGTTAGGTCTGGGGAGTTGTGTGAACTGAATTGTCAGGTTAGGTCTGGGAAACTGTGTGAACTGAATTGTCAGGTTAGGTCTGGGGAACTGTGTGAACTGAATTGTCAGGTTAGGTCTGGGGAGCTGTGTGAACTTAATGTTGTCAGGCTAGGTCTGGGGAGCTGTGTGATCTGAATGTTGTCAGGCTAGGTCTGGGGAGCTGTGTGAACTGAATTGTCAGGTTAGGTCTGGGGAGTTGTGTGAACTGAATTGTCAGGTTAGGTCTGGGAAACTGTGTGAACTGAATTGTCAGGTTAGGTCTGGGGAACTGTGTGAACTGAATGTTGTCAGGCTAGGTCTGGGGAGCTGTGTGAACTGAATGTTGTCAGGCTAGGTCTGGGGAGCTGTGTGAACTTAATGTTGTCAGGTTAGGTCTGGGGAGCTGTGTGATCTGAATGTTGTCAGGCTAGGTCTGGGGAGCTGTGTGAACTGAATGTTGTCAGGCTAGGTCTGGGGAGCTGTGTGAACTGAATGTCAGGTCTGGGAAGCTGTGTGAACTGAATGTTGTCAGACTAGGTCTGGGGAAAGTCTGACCAGAAGAGAGATCTGCAGTGCCATCACTCACCACCAGATAGAGCCTTATCACTGACTGCAGGCCCAGGGTGTTTGTGTGTGTCAGTATGCATCAGTCCCAGGTGACCTGTTAGTCATGTTTAAGAACCTGTTAGAAACAGACAGAATCTGTGAAAGACTTGTCTTATGAGTACCTTGACAGTGTTTTCTGCGTTTTACATCAGTAAACCAGATTAAGCCGTGTTATGAAGCACTATTTGGTTTGATTTGAATTCATTACACATCTATTTTTCGCTTCCAATAACAATTATAAAAGTGCTCTGTTGGTGAGTCTGTCTGCTCTATCAAGCTGCTCTCTCTGTGTGTGTGTGTGTGTGTCTATCTGTTCACTTTGTCTGGTCACTGACGCTAGAACACCTACCTCGAAGCGCAGTATGAGAAAGAAAAAGCCTCTAGGACCTGAGCCCTAGGACCATGCCCCAGGACTACCTGACATGATGACTCCTTGCTGTCCCCAGTCCACCTGGCCATGCTGCTGCTCCAGTTTCAACTGGCCTGGGCCCTAGGACCATGTCCCAGGACTACCTGACATGATGACTCCTTGCTGTCCCCAGTCCACCTGGCCATGCTGCTGCTCCAGTTTCAACTGTTCTGCCTTACTATTATTCAACCATGCTGGTCATTTATGAAATTTGAACATACGTTCTGTTATAATCTCCACCCGGCACAGCCAGAAGAGGACTGGCCACCCCACATATGCTCTCTCTAATTCTCTCTTTCTTTCTCTCTCTCTCGGAGGACCTGAGCCCTAGGACCGTGCCCCAGGACTACCTGACATGATGACTCCTTGCTGTCCCCAGTCCACCTGACTGTGCTGCTGTCAGTTTCAACTGTTCTGCCTTATTATTATTCGACCATGCTGGTCATTTATGAACATTTGAACATCTTGGTCATGTTCTGTTATAATCTCTACCCGGCACAGCCAGAAGAGGACTGGCCACCCCACATAGCCTGGTTCCTCTCTAGGTTTCTTCCTAGGTTTTGGCCTTTCTAGGGAGTTTTTCCTAGCCACCGTGCTTTTACACCTGCATTGTTTGCTGTTTGGGGTTTTAGGCTGGGTTTCTGTACAGCACTTTGAGATATCAGCTGATGTACGAAGGGCTATATAAATAAATTTGATTTGATTTGATTTGATTTGATTTGATTTAGTGTGTGTGTGTGTGTGTTTCCTGACCTCCTGTGTCGAGCCTATGTGCGCTTGTTAACAAGTTATATATAATATACTTCTACCACAATCTCTTGACCTGTCAGTTGGATTTATTCTGTCAATCAGTCTCTCCAATCCAATCAGTCACCTTTGGAGGGGAGGAAGGCGTGACTAATGAGAGAGGGAGAGAGAGTGAAATACTAGTTCAGACTGAATGGCTTATCAATGTACTCAGATGGAAATAAATGAGAGAAGGGAATAAGGGAATACAAGAGGGAGAAGTAGACAGAAATGACCAGAAAGAATAGCAAACAATAAGAGAGGAGAAAAGTGTGTGTGGTAGTCATGGCTACAGTGGTGAAGAGCATGAGAGAGGGATCACTTTGTAGGAACAATGAGAGGATGAGAAAGTGTGTGTGTGTGTATGTGTGTGTAGATGAGAGAGAATCTGTCAGTGTCACTTAGCCGAAAGGTTGCAGACAGCTGACTAAGTAAGAATATGTAACACCCTTTCAGATACACACACACACACACTCCACCCCCGTGTACGCTCACACACTCTGCTCCTGTCTCACGCTGACACTGCAAAATACTAGTTAGCCTCTGAACTCCTCAAACACTTCCAAGTAGCATTAGTGACAGACACACTGACTCTTCTGATGTGACATCCCCAACAGATCATGGCAATGGCACCTCAACTTCAAAAAACCTCATACCCTGTTCAAAGGCACTTCAATCTTTTGTCTTGCCCTCTGAATGTCACACATACACAATCCATGTCTCAATTGTCTCAAGGTCTAAAAATCTTTTTTTAACCTGCCTCCCCCCCTTCATCTACACGGACAGAAGTGGATTTAACAAGTGACATCAATAAGGGATCATAGCTTTCACCTGGATTCACCTGGTCTGTATATGTCATGGAAAGAGCAGGTGTTTTGTATACTCAGTGTATATCGCTTACTTACTTTCTCTTGTTCTTATTTCTATTTCTCCTGTGTTTTTGTTCTACTTGAGTTTTTATTTATTTGTTATAGTACTACTGATATTGATTACTACACTGTTGGGAAAGACCAAGCAAGAAAGGCATTTCACTGTACTTTTCAACGGGACAATAAAAACTGCAAACACAGGCAGCACATGGTGAGGCTGCATCCTAGCTGCATTAGTGGGCTTGTGTCAGCAAGTAGCAAGAACAAACTGGACATAGAAAATATATTCAGCTGCTTTGGGAGAAATAATCCGTGTTTGTCATGTATTGTCATATTATGTCTTGTTCCTGTTCTTTCTCTTCACTCCGTCTCCCTCTGCTGGTCGTATTAGGTTACCTTCTCTTCCTCTCCTTCCCCCAGCTGTTCCTCATCTTCTCTAACTACCTCGTTCACCCTTTTCCCACCTGTTCCATTTTTCCCTCTGATTAGGTCTCTATTTCTCTCTCTGTTCCTGCTTCTGTCTTTGTCAGATTCTCGTTTGAGTTTCTCATGCCAGAACCAAACTATCGTCTCGTTTGCTTCACCCTTGTCCCGTCCTGTCGGAATCTGCCTGTTCATCTGATGCTACGTGTGATCAGGTACCTCTGTCCTCTACGACCCGCGCCTACCCAGAGAGACCAGCAGTCTGTCGCCGCTAACCCAGCTATTCTCCTCTGCTGCTAAGAAGGGGACTCTAACCAGCTATTCTCCTCTGCTGCTAAGAAGGGGACTCTAACCCAGCTATTCTCCTCTGCTGCTAAGAAGGGGACTCTAACCCAGCTATTCTCCTCTGCTGCTAGAAGGGACTCTAACCCAGCTATTCTCCTCTGCTGCTAAGAAGGGGACTCTAACCCAGCTATTCTCCTCTGCTGCTAAGAAGGGGACTCTAACCCAGCTATTCTCCTCTGCTGCTAAGAAGGGGACTCTAACACAGCTATTCTCCTCTGCTGCTAAGAAGGGGACTCTAACCCAGCTATTCTCTGCTCTGCTGCTAAGAAGGGACTCTAACCCAGCTATTCTCCTCTGCTGCTAAGAAGGGGACTCTAACCCAGCTATTCTCCTCTGCTGCTAAGAAGGGGACTCTAACCCAGCTATTCTCCTCTGCTGCTAAGAAGGGGACTCTAACCCAGCTATTCTCCTCTGCTGCTAAGAAGGGGACTCTAACCCAGCTATTCTCCTCTGCTGCTAAGAAGGGGACTCTAACCCAGCTATTCTCCTCTGCTGCTAAGAAGGGGACTCTAACCCAGCTATTCTCCTCTGCTGCTAAGAAGGGGACTCTAACCCAGCTATTCTCCTCTGCTGCTAAGAAGGGACTCTAACCCAGCTATTCTCCTCTGCTGCTAAGAAGGGGACTCTAACCCAGCTATTCTCCTCTGCTGCTAAGAAGGGGACTCTAACCCAGCTATTCTCCTCTGCTGCTAAGAAGGGGACTCTAACCCAGCTATTCTCCTCTGCTGCTAAGAAGGGGACTCTAACCCAGCTATTCTCCTCTGCTGCTAAGAAGGGGACTCTAACCCAGCTATTCTCCTCTGCTGCTAGAAGGGGACTCTAACCCAGCTATTCTCCTCTGCTGCTAAGAAGGGGACTCTAACCCAGCTATTCTCCTCAGCTGCTAAGAAGGGGACTCTAACCCAGCTATTCTCCTCAGCTGCTAAGAAGGGGACTCTTCTGTAAATATCAGAAGGACTTTATGATTCATTTGTCGCCCTCTCTGCGGGTTGTCTATTTTGCTATTCAATACATCTGAAGAGGATCTATGTCTTCCCTGTGTTTTGACATTAAAGGACTCTGTTTTTGTTAAACCGCTTTTGGGTCCTCACTCACCTGCATAACAGTGTTGCTTTATGATCAAAAACCTGGAAGAATAAAGAAACAGATACTCAAACAGGTGATGAGTCTGTTGACAACGTTTGGCAATAGAGAAGACTTCTATGACTGGCATAGTCACTGTATCAATTCATTCACTAAATCATTGGGAATTGGACTATATTCACTACTGACATACTGTCAAATAGCTGTGGCTGTGTCTCCCTGTTCACTGACGCTATGACACCTAGCTCAAAACGCAGTATGAGAATGGAAGGGCCTTTAGTGTGTGTGTGTGTGTGTTACACGTAGTGTCCTTTCATTAAAAGGCGAGATGTTCTGCACTGCTGTCTCCACTTAGATGGGAGCAGGAACACATTACGGAGAGCTCTCTCCCTCCATTCTCTCCCGCTCTCACTCATCCTTCACTATATTTTCCCTACCTCTATTTCTCTCTCTCTCCCTCTCTTTATATTTTCTCTATCATTCCACTGTCTCTGTTCTCCTCCTCCTCTCTCTCTCTGTTCTACTTGATTAGGCTATCAGATAGAGAACAGAACGCTGGGCTGTGGCTGTGGCTGTATCCATCTGCATACAGTGATTAGTATGAAGCCCTGGGTGAGCCCACACAGCTCTCAGGCCACTAATGCAATCACAACCATTAGGATATGATGGAAGCTGTGGAGCTCAGCTATTACTGACTGTCTGATGGACTGAGGCCCTGTCTAGTGCTTTATTGAGGAGGTCCTATACTTCACTTGCTCATCAGTTCACATTTGATCTGTGGCCATTTGCTCAGTGCCACTGTTTGTTCGTTGTGACGACTTAGTCAAAGGTGCTGGAACATGAACATGATCATTCAGGATTAGTTGTTAAGGCCTGTGACAAGATTAGAAGGAAGGAAAGAAAGAAGGGAGGATGCACTTGAATGGACCTTGTACAAACAACACTGTGTGTGTGTGTGTGTTTGGGGGGTACTAGTGCCTCTCATCACGCTTGTAAAGGTTAAGGGGACTATGAGAGATGGAGAGATTGGACGAATGAAAGAGACAGAGGGAGAGTGAACGAATGTGTGTGTGTTTTATGGCCGATCGGATCCATGGATGGGCTGATCTCTCTCTCCCTTCTGTCTATCTCCCCCTTTCTCTGTTTCGTAGCTAAATCCGTATGTAATTTGCTGTCCTTACAACACAACAACGCTGTGTTGCTTTGTACACGCTTTTATAGACAGAGAAGGGGGATAATGAATCTATATACTGTGGGGTTGGCATAGCAACTGCCTTTCCAACCATTATTGCTCTATGTGTTGTATTATTCCTGTCACATCTGTTTCACACCATGTCTGACATATGCTTCAGAGGTGTGGCTTAACCTTTCCAATACAAAGCACCCAAATCACTTTTTCTCAAGGTCTACACCAATCTCTCCATCTTTCTTACAGACCCCTAACCTCTATGGGGGGCATAGGTATCCCCCTCCATCTTTCTGTCTTTCCCAATTTCTCTCTTGATCACTCACCTCTCCCCACCTCTCTCTGGGCCAGCCCTCTCCTTCTGGGTCTGCCCTCTCCTTCTGGGCCTGCCCTCTCCTTCTGGGTCTGCCCTCTCCTTCTGGGCCTGCCCTCTCCTTCTGGGTCTGCCCTCTCCTTCTGGGCCTGCCCTCTCCTTCTGGGTCTGCCCTCTCCTTCTGGGCCTGCCCTCTCCTTCTGGGTCTGCCCTCTCCTTCTGGGCCTGCCCTCTCCTTCTGGGTCTGCCCTCTCCTTCTGTGCCTGCCCTCTCCTTCTGGGCCTGCCCTCTCCTTCTGGGTCTGCCCTCTCCTTCTGGGCCTGACCTCTCCTTCTGGGTCTGCCCTCTCCTTCTGGGCCTGCCCTCTCCTTCTGGGTCTGCCCTCTCCTTCTGTCTGCCCTCTCCTTCTGGGTCTGCCCTCTCCTTCTGGGTCTGCCCTCTCCTTCTGGGTCTGCCCTCTCCTTATGGGTCTGCCCTCTCCTTCTGGGTCTGCCCTCTCCTTCTGGGTCTGCCCTCTCCTTCTGGGTCTGCCCTCTCCTTCTGGGCCTGCCCTCTCCTTCTGGGTCTGCCCTCTCCTTCTGGGTCTGCCCTCTCCTTCTGGGTCTGCCCTCTCCCTCCGGGCCTGCCCTCTCCTTCCGGGCCTGCCCTCTCCTTCCGGGCCTGCCCTCTCCTTCCGGGTCTGCCCTCTCCTTCCGGGTCTGCCCTCTCCTTCTGGGTCTGCCCTCTCCTTCTGGGCCTGCCCTCTCCTTCTGGGCCTGCCCTTTCCCTCTGACCACTGATTGCCTCCGTCTAGTTTGTCTCTCTCTCTCTGTCTGGTAAAGTTGTATGGACAGCGGCGTCCCTTGACGTCACTGTCTTCTTCCTGGGATGTCTCTCTCTCCCCGTGACCCTTAACATTTTCCCGAGGCTTTTATTTTGGTTGCGCGATCGCTGGACCCGCCACTCTCCCACGGTGACCTGTCGCCCTGACCCCAGAGCATCCTCACTCCTCCACACTCCTGCACTTTCCCTCCTCCTCTTCCCCTCTCCTCTCTCTCTCTCTCTCTTTATCAAGCTGTGAATTCAGTGACATCTGCTCTCTTTCTCCATACCTCTCTGCCTGTCTACAAACAGCCATTTAATATTATCAGAACTGTTCAGTTCACTGTTAAGGTCTGGAAGTTTTGCCCCCATCGTCTCCATTACCATGACTACAGTCGGTCGGCGATGAGGCACTGGCTGTGATACAGGGAAGGAGAGTTGACATTTGGCAGGTGCCGTAATAATTTAGAAATCCGTTGGAATCGTACCCCAGACGACATGATGCGCTTTACTATCTGCAATATTCCCTAATCGCAAAGAAGATTATTAGGCTACAGGGAGAAAAGGTGCTGTCACATTTCATAATCTTCTCCTACACAACACAATTCCACGCGCGCGTTATTCCCTCATCCGGTTAGAGCGCATAGGCTTAATATTCTATTAAGAAAAGGCACAATATGGAAAACGCATGAGAGTGTGTATAGCCCCCTACACTGTGCATAATCATAGGCTCATGGTTGAAAATAAGATCATTACTTAGATAATATGCTATGACATCAAAAGTCCTAAGGCTGGTTGAGGTAGACTATGTGGAGGAAGAACTAGGCTGGAACACCATATACTATCCCATCAGCCTATAAGCATGGCTCAATCTAGTAACATTTATATTAGCGCGTATTGTTTTTGCATATAAATGGACCTGCAATCTGATGATAGGCTAGGAGGCTATAGCCCTATCATAAGCATCATGCACTATAGCCCTATCATAAGCATCATGCACTATAGCCCTATCATAAGCATCATGCACTATAGGCCTATCATAAGCATCATGCACTATAGCCCTATCATAAGCATCATGCACTATAGCCCTATCATAAGCATCATGCACTATAGCCCTATCATAAGCATCATGCACTATCATAAGCATCATGCACTATAGGCCTATCATAAGCATCATGCACTATAGCCCTATCATAAGTGTAACAGTATAACTTTAGACCGTCCCCTCGCCCATACCCGGGCGCGAACCAGATTAACAACAGTCACCCACGAAGCATCGTTACCCATCGCTCCACAAAAGCCGCGGCCCTTGCAGAGCAAGGGGAACTACTACTTCAAGGTATCAGAGCAAGTGACGTCACCGATTGAAACGCTATTTAGCTCGCACCGCTAACTAAGCTAGCCGTTTCACATCCGTTACATAAGCATCATGCACTATAGCCCTATCAAAAGTACTTATTACATTTGGAATGCTTAGCAGGACAGGAAAATGGTCCAATTTATGCACTTATCAAGAGAACATCCCTGGTCATCCCTACTGCCTCTGATCTGGCATACTCACTAAACACAAATGCGTCATATGTAAATTATGTCTGAGTGTTGGAGTGTGCTGCTGGCTATCAGTAAATAAAATGATGCTGCCTGGTTTGCTTAATATAAAGAATTTGAAATTATTTGTACTTTTACTTTTTGTATATTTTAGCAATTGCATTTACTTTGATACTACTTAAGTATATTTAAAACCGAATACTTTTAGACTTTTACTCAAGTAGATTTTTATTGAGTAATTTTCTATGAAGATTTCTTTACTTTACCTCAAGAATGACAATTGGGTAATTTTTCCACCACTGGCTATCAGATAGGTGGGCTAACAGCCGCTCCTCGGTCAAACTCTGATTGGGAATAGGCCTATTATTACGCGTCTCTAAGTCTCCGGTGTCGCTCTGCAAACTCAGCACCTTCATTTCTCTCATCCTGATTGCGATGTCTTATATCGGACTGACCACGGACAATTTACCCCACGAGAAGGTAGACTCCAGTTGCCTAAGTGACCACAATCAGAGACCACAGGATATTTACCGGATGCGGCCGGCAGCCTCATCCGCCAGCCCACTTAGCAGAGGCGCACCTCTCTGTATCTCCCACTCTCTTGACTATTGAGCTCTCTTTGAATGAATTGTTGTCGAGCAATGACCCGTTTTCCAGCATTCAATTAGGCCTATCTTAATTTGACAGCGTTAGTTGACATTAGCTTAAAGGTCGAAAAGACTATTGGTTTTCACCTGTAGCTGTCTAATTCTGCCCGTCAAAATAAGACTTGTCTATTGTTCTTGTCTGTGTATGTCTTTGTTTATTGTTATATATTATATATATATATATATATATATATATATATATATATATATATATATAACAATAAACAAAGACATACACAGACAAGAACATATATATATATATATATATTAGAAAATAAAACTTGTTTTTGTAAAAAAAAAACACACAAAAAACGTGTTCACCTATGCTCGAGCTGCTGAATAATAAATACAATAAATCAGTTGTGTGTTGGCAACTCCCAAGAACGAATTAATTCCGCACGCTGTCCGAGAGGATGTAGGCTATGTAACACAGTTTCCCGGAGAACTGTGATTAAATGTAACAGTTGCATTACATAAGCTAGTAGTAATATTAGCCTATGTGATCATGATCCATACTAGCGTAATATAATTTATATTAGATATGTTATTATGGGGTTCAACGGGAAAGAACGTATGGATGGCGTGATAAAAATGTGTTTGTAGTTTTTCTTGTCTTCATAATTACCCAGTGACTGTCCAATGAGAATTACAGGGAGGGGAGGCAGAGAGCGAGAGCAAGCGAGAGAGAATGAAGTTGAGAGAAACATATTCGGAGAGACAGTGTGAGCGATAGAATGAGTGAGTGAGGTAAAGGAAGAGTTGCATAGTAAATCATATTTGTCATTTATAGGCTACCTTTTTTTTAGCATAGCGTGTTTGCATGTAGATGTCGAGTAGTCTAGCGATTCAGTTATTTTATATGGTGAGAATACTGACGGAGATTTTCATATCAACAGTAGGTTCATAATATAATCATGAAAGATTATTCAGTTCTTTCATTTTAAGGACATTTGAAATAATCGATATTCGTGATATCAATTAATTGATCCATGGACTGACGGAGATAAAGACTGGTTGATTTTACAACGGCGAACTGAGGGAAGGAATCATCGAGCACAGAGGGAAGGAAGGGAACCAGTGAATTATTTGGGAGAAATCTAAGCGCTCCGTCTCCTGTGAGGACCTGTCGCTGGTCTCTCACCTAGAAGAAGGGGAGCAAAAGATGATGGAATGGCCGTGACAACATGAAAAAGAAAAAGTGTGGGGGTCTATTTTCATCCAGCCACTGATTCAACACGACTGACCTGGGGACAGAGAAGGGGAAGAGAAGGTAGGAGGAGGAAGAGAGAGAGAGAGGGGGTTTTGGGGAGAGAAAGACAAAGAATGCATGGTGTCTGGGTGTGAGATAATCTGTGAGATTTTAGGAAGGTAGTTTAAGAATGAATAAAAGTGAATTGAAAGATCCTTGCCATGTAAGCTATAGGATACATATAAACACAGATTTGACAGAAGCATGCATTCTAGGGGACCAGTATTCAACTGTGCTCAATAAAGTCAATACTTTGAACATAATCATTTTTCACTATAATGATCGGATTTGCCTTGTACACGTCCAGATAATTTGCTATAGTCTATCCTATCTGAACTTCTCATCCATCATGTGCTCCCTCTCTTCCACGCCTCCCTTCCTCCATCTCTCTCTTCCTTCCTCTCTCCATTGTTTCATAATTAAACCCCATCTCTCTTCTAATTCTAATGTTTCTTCTGTACTTCTCTTTCCATTTTTCTCTCTCCTTTTCTTCCCTCTGTCTCTCCGTTAGGTAGAGAGCAGCCTGTCGCCCTCCGGCCCCCACCATGGAGCCCCCTCCCTCTCTGAGCTTGACTCTCCTGGGAGGCAGTGAGGACGAGGACCCGCGGTTCCCCTCCCTCTGAGTGGAATCTCCCACTCCTCCATGACCGGCAACTACCCGGGATCAAACCACTCCAACCACAGGGGGGGATCCAGCCTGGACCGGCTGAATGGGTCCCCCACTACACCTAACATGCCCAAGGCCTCCCTCCCCAAACTGCCTCTGTCCTCAGTGGGGGGTCAACCCCTGCCCCCCCTCCCCAATGCCCTTCACCCCACCAGCACCCCTCTGTCCTCGTGCCTGGGTTCCCAGCACAGCCTGAGTGGAGACAACTCCCCAGTCTACAACGCCCTCTTTTACTCCTCACACTCCCCTTCCATGGAGAGAGAGAGGGACAGGGATAGAGAGAGGGACAGGGATAGAGAGAGGGGATGTAAGCACCGCCAGGCCAGCCCGCTGGTCCATCGGAGAGACAGCAACCCTTTCACAGAGATCGCCATGAGCTCCTGTAAATACACAGGCGGCGTGATGAAACCTCTCAGTCGCCTCAGCGCCTCCAGGCGCAACCTCATCGAATCAGACAGCGGCAGCGACACCAAAGAGGGCGGGGCAGCACCTGTTACCGGCACAACTGCCATTGGAGGGCGGGACCGGGACAGAGAGGCTCCACCCACTTCCTCATCCTTGCCATCCTCCAATCAACCAACCCAGAATCCTCCAGAGATAGTGATCTCATCAAAAGAGGACTCGCCATACGCGAGGGGTTATGATATCACCGACTCATCCTCCAATCAGATGTCAATATACCATCAGAACCACGCCTTGGTGGGGAGTAGGGGAGGTTTAAGCAGTGTAGGGGGCACAGGAGGGGGGGTAGGGGGGAGCAGGCAGGGAGGTGTAGGAGGTGTTGGGGCTGTAGGCCCGAGGGGGAGCTGCGCCAAGGCTTCCAGTTCTAAACGTAAGAACCAGAACATTGGTTATAAACTGGGCCACCGGAGGGCGCTGTTCGAAAAGAGGAAGAGGCTGAGCGACTACGCACTCATCTTTGGAATGTTTGGCATCGTCGTCATGGTGATCGAGACAGAGCTGTCCTGGGGCGTTTACAACAAGGTGAGCCGAAGGGGAGGGGTTCATCTGACCCAATGGGTGTGTCCACTGTCATGGTGCTGTAGGCTCAAAAACGGTTGTCCAATAACTTGTCCAGTTAGAATAATGATTTCTGTTTTCCATTTCAGAACGTTTTCTCATTTGTATCTGCTGAACTTGATGGGAAAAATGGTTGGCTTTGGGGGCTGTGTGATTGATGGGGTAGTGGGCAGTAGTAGTGTTATGGTCAGTATTTGGTAGGGTAGTGGGTGGGGCTAGTGTTTAAAAAAAAAATTTTTTTTTACCTTTATTTAACTAGGCAAGTCAGTTATGAACAAATTCTTATTTTCAATGACAGCCTAGGAACAGTGGGTTAACTGCCTGTTCAGGGGCAGAACAACAGATTTGTACCTTGTCAGCTCGGGGTTTGAACTTGCAACCTTCCGGTTACTAGTCTTACCACTAGGCTACCCTGCCGGGGGTCAGTGATTGGTGGGTTAGTGACTCCTGGGCAGGAAGGCAGTAAGTAGCTCAGCTGTTGGGTATGGGTAGTGTGTTTGGGTCAGTGTGAGGCAGTAGCAGCAGTAGAAGTAACAGTAGCAGCAGTAGCAACAGTAGCAGCAGTAGAAGTAGCAGCAGTAGCAGCAGCAGTAGCAGCAGTAGCAACAGTAGCAGCAGTAGAAGTAGCAGCAGTAGCAGCAGCAGTAGCAGCAGTAGCAACAGTAGCAGCAGTAGAAGTAGCAGCAGTAGCAGCAGCAGCGGTAGAAGTAGCAGCAGTAGCAGCAGTAGTAGCAGTAGCAGCAGCAGTAGAAGTAGAAGCAGTAGAAGTAGCAGCAGCAGCAGTAGAAGTAGCAGCAGTAGCAGTAGCAGCAGTAGCAGCAGCAGCAGTAGAAGTAGCAGCAGTGAGAGGTTACTGATATCTCATCTGTCTGAGTAATGGTGAGTGTAATAAGGCTAGCTGGACTCTCTCTCTCTACCTCTCTCTCTACCCCCTCCCCCCCTCTCTCTCTCCCTGCTACCTCTCTCTCTACCTCCCCCTCTCTCTCTATCTCTCTCCCCCCCTCTCTCTCTCTACCTCTCTCTATCTATCTCTCTCCCTGCTACCTCTCCCCCCCCTCTCCCTATCTCTCCCTGCTACCTCTCTCTCTCTCCCTCCCTCTCGCTGTCTCTTCCTCTTTCTCCCTGAAGAATCCTGTCTCGCTTTCTTGCTTTCCTCTTTCTTCTTGATATTCTTGGTTTGAATCTCTTTCTTTCTCCTCTTTTTAATAGCCTGAGGGAAACTGTCTCCCCTCCTCATGCTCCATCTCTCTGCTCCTCTGTTCTTCCAGTGGTACACCGGGGGAGTGTGATCGGCAGTGAGGATGGAGGAAGAGAGAGATAAATAAAAGGCTGTAGAATGAGAGAGAAAAGGAGAGGTGATAATGAAAAGGCTGATTTAGGTTCTTATCCCAGCTCCAGACAAGTCTTCTCTTCTATGAATCAGACACCATTGTGTGTCACAAATAAAATCAAATCCAATCAAATTTTATTTGTCACATACACATGGTTAGCAGATGTTAGTGCGAGTGTAGCGAAATGCTTGTGCTTCTAGTTCCGACAATGCAGTAATAACCAACAAGTAATCTAGCTAACAATTCCAAAACTACTACCTTATAGACACAAGTGTAAGGGGATAAAGAATATGTACATAAAGATATATGAATGAGTGATGGTACAGAGCGGCATAGGCAAGATACAGTAGATGGTATTGAGTGCAGTATATACATATGAGATGAGTATGTAAACAAAGTGGCATAGTTAAAGTGGCTAGTGATACATGTATTACATAAGGATGCAGTAGATGATATAGAGTACAGTATATACGTATACATATGAGATGAATAATGTAGGGTATGTAAACATTATATTAGGTAGCATTGTTTAAAGTGGCTAGTGATACATATTACATCATTTCCCATCAATTCCCATTATTAAAGTGGCTGGAGTTGAGTCAGTGTGTTGGCAGCAGCCACTCAATGTTAGTGGTGGCTGTTTAACAGTCTGATGGCCTTGAGATAGAAGCTGTTTTTCAGTCTCTCGGTCCCAGCTTTGTTGCACCTGTACTGACCTCGCCTTCTGGATGATAGCGGGGTGAACAGGCAGTGGCTCGGGTGGTTGTTGTCCTTGATGATCTTTATGGCCTTCCTGTGACATCGGGTGGTGTAGGTGTCCTGGAGGGCAGGTAGTTTGCCCCCGGTGATGCGTTGTGCAGACCTCACTACCCTCTGGAGAGCCTTACGGTTGTGGGCGGAGCAGTTGCCGTACCAGGCGGTGATACAGCCCGACAGGATGCTCTCGATTGTGCATCTGTAGAAGTTTGTGAGTGCTTTTGGTGACAAGCCGAATTTCTTCAGCCTCCTGAGGTTGAAGAGGCGCTGCTGCGCCTTCTTCACGATGCTGTCTGTGTGGGTGGACCAATTCAGTTTGTCTGTGATGTGTACGCCGAGGAACTTAAAACTTACTACCCTCTCCACTACTGTTCCATCGATGTGGATAGGGGGGTGTTCCCTCTGCTGTTTCCTGAAGTCCACAATCATCTCCTTAGTTTTGTTGACGTTGAGTGTGAGGTTATTTTCCTGATACCACACTCCGAGGGCCCTCACCTCCTCCCTGTAGGCCGTCTCGTCGTTGTTGGTAATCAAGCCTACCACTGTTGTGTCGTCCGCAAACTTGATGATTGAGTTGGAGGCGTGCGTGGCCACGCAGTCGTGGGTGAACAGGGAGTACAGGAGAGGGCTCAGAACGCACCCTTGTGGGGCCCCAGTGTTGAGGATCAGCGGGGTGGAGATGTTGTTGCCTACCCTCACCACCTGGGGGCGGCCCGTCAGGAAGTCCAGTACCCAGTTGCACAGGGCGGGGTCGAGACCCAGGGTCTCGAGCTTGATGACGAGCTTGGAGGGCACTATGGTGTTAAATGCCGAGCTGTAGTTGATGAACAGCATTCTCACATAGGTATTCCTCTTGTCCAGATAGGTTAGGGCAGTGTGCAGTGTGGTTGAGATTGCATCGTCTGTGGACGATTTGCGGTAAGCAAATTGGAGTGGGTCTAGGGTGTCAGGTAGGGTGGAGGTGATATGGTCCTTGACTAGTCTCTCAAAGCACTTCATGATGACGGAAGTGAGTGCTACGAGGCGGTAGTCGTTTAGCTCAGTTACCTTAGCTTTCTTGGGAACAGGAACAATGGTGGCCCTCTTGAAGCATGTGGGAACAACAGACTGGGATAGGGATTGATTGAATATGTCCGTAAACACACCAGCCAGCTGGTCTGCGCATGCTCTGAGGGCGCGGCTGGGGATGTCGTCTGGGCCTGCAGCCTTGCGAGGGTTAACACGTTTAAATGTTTTCCTCACGTCAGCTGCAGTGAAGGAGAGTCCGCATGTTTTAGTTGCGGGCAGTGTCAGTGGCACTGTATTGTCCTCAAAGCGGGCAAAAAAGTTATTTAGTCTGCCTGGGAGCAAGACATCCTGGTCCGTGACGGTGCTGGTTTTCTTTTTGTAATCCGTGATTGACTGTAGACCCTGCCACATACCTCTTGTGTCTGAGCCGTTGAATTGAGATTCTACTTTGTCTCTATACTGACGCTTAGCTTGTTTGATTGCCTTGCGGAGGGAATAGTTACACTGTTTGTATTCGGTCATGTTTCCAGTCACCTTGCCCTGATTAAAAGCAGTGGTTCGCGCTTTCAGTTTCATGCGAATGCTGCCATCAATCCACGGTTTCTGGTTTGGGAATGTTTTAATCGTTGCTATGGGAACGACATCTTCAACGCACGTTCTAATGACGTTCTAATGTTGTTATCTGACGCAATACGGAACATATCCCAGTCCACGTGATGGAAGCAGTCTTGGAGTGTGGAATCAGATTGGTCGGACCAGCGTTGAACAGACCTCAGCGCGGGAGCTTCTTGTTTTAGTTTCTGTCTGTAGGCAGGGATCAACAAAATGGAGTCGTGGTCAGCTTTTCCGAAAGGAGGGCGGGGCAGGGCCTTATATGCGTCGCGGAAGTTGGAATAGCAATGATCCAAGGTTTTTCCAGCCCTGGTTGCGCAATCGATATGCTGATAAAATTTAGGGAGTCTTGTTTTCAGATTAGCCTTGTTAAAATCCCCAGCTACAATGAATGCAGCCTCCGGATATATGGATTCCAGTTTGCAAAGAGTCAAATAAAGTTTGTTCAGAGCCATTGATGTGTCTGCTTGGGGGGGAATATATACGGCTGTGATTATAATCGAAGAGAATTCCCTTGGTAGATAATGCGGTCTACATTTGGTTGTGAGGAATTCTAAATCAGGTGAACAGAAGGACTTGAGGTCCTGTATGTTGTTGTGGCCACACCACGTCACGTTAACCATAAAGCATACGCCCCCGCCCCTCTTCTTACCAGAAAGATGTTTGTTTCTGTCGGCGCGATGCATGGAGAAACCAGCTGGCTGCACCGTCTCCGATAGCGTCTCTCCAGTGAGCCATGTTTCCGTGAAGCAAAGAACGTTACAGTCTCTGATGTCCCTCTGGAATGCTACCCTTGCTCGGATTTCATTAACCTTGTTGTCAAGAGACTGGACATTGGCGAAGAGAATGCTAGGGAGTGGTGCACGATGTGCCCGTCTCCGGAGTCTGACCAGATGTCCGCTTCGTTTTCCCCTTTTTCAAAGTCGTTTTTTGGGGTCGCCGGGTGGGATCCATTCCGTTGTCCTGGGTGAAAGGCAGAACACAAGATCCACTTCGCGAAAGTCATATTCTTGGTCGTACTGATGGTGAGTTGATGCTGCTCTTATGTTCAGTAGTTCTTCTCGACTGTATGTAATGAAACCTAAGATGACCTGGGGTACCAATGTAAGAAATAACACGTAAAAAAAACAAAAAACTGCATAGTTTCCTAGGAACGCGAAGCGAGGCGGCCATCTCTGTCGGCGCCGGAAGTTGCCGACAGCATGGACGCCATTGTGTGTCAGATGCTTTTGTTTAAGAAGTCAATTCTAATTTCATAAACAGTATAGGGATTTATAGTATCAAAGCATCTTGCGAATATTTATCAGAGCGGATGGCATTGACCATGTGTAACCGATGTGAAATGGCTAGCGAGTTAGCGGTGGTGCGCGCTAATAGCATTTCAATTGGTGACGTCACTCGCTTTGAGACCTTGAAGTAGTGGTTCCCCTTGCTCTGCAAGGGCCGCGGCTTTTGTGGAGTGATGGGTAACGATGCTTTGTGGGTGACTGGTTCGCTCCCGGGTCGGGGTGAGGGGATGGACTAAAGTGATACTGTTACATGTGTGTGTGAGCATGCATGTGTGTGTGTGTGTGCGGGCATCTGTGTGTGTTTGTGTGTTCGTGTGTGTCATCAGTGTGACAAACCCAGGTGTTAGTTGATGGATGAGTATTGATCCTAACAGGGTTTGAGTGCAGGAGACACTATTACATTGTGTTTTCATGTCTGGCATGGCAACGACTAGGGAGCTTAAACAGACTAGCTACCTGCAAAGAGAACAAACAGACTGGCTACCAGGCTAGTGCTTAAACAGACTAGCTACCTGCAAAGAGAACAAACAGACTGGCTACCAGGCTAGTGCTTAAACAGACTAGCTACCTGCAAAGAGAACAAACAGACTGGCTACCAGGCTAGAGAACAAACAGACTGGCTACCAGGCTAGTGCTTAAACAGACTGGCTACCTGGCTAGAGAACAAACAGACTGGCTACCAGGCTGAAGAACAAACAGACTGGCTACCAGGCTAGTGCTTAAACAGACTAGCTACCTGCAAAGAGAACAAACAGACTGGCTACCAGGCTGAAGAACAAACAGACTGGCTACCAGGCTAGTGCTTAAACAGACTGGCTACCTGGCTAGAGAACAAACAGACTGGCTACCAGGCAAGAGAACAAACAGACTGGCTACCTGGCAAGAGAACAAACAGGCTGGCTACCAGGCTAGAGAACAAACAGACTGGCTACCAGGCTAGAGAACAAACAGACTGGCTACCAGGCTAGTGCTTAAACAGACTAGCTACCTGCAAAGAGAACAAACAGACTGGCTACCAGGCTAGAGAACAAACAGACTGGCTACCTGGCAAGAGAACAAACAGACCGGCTACCAGGCTGAAGAACAAACAGACTGGCTACCAGGCTAGAGAACAAACAGACCGGCTACCAGGCTAGAGAACAAACAGATTGGCTACCAGGCTAGAGAACAAACAGACTGGCTACCAGGCTAGAGAACAAACAGACTTTCGGGTGTGTATTTCAGCTGTTTTTGAGTGGTATGAAAGAGGGAGACACAATGTTGCAACTATCTCTCATGTTTGAAGGTATGCCCTTTCTCTCTCCCTCTCTCTCTCTCTCTCTCTCTCTCTCTCTCTCTGTCTCTCTCTCTCTCTGTCTGTCTGTCTGTCTCTTTTAATCTGTATTTCTCTCTACATAGCTAATATAGTCAGAATAGGTAGTTGTGACAATAGGTGAATATATTTCCCGTGGTATGCAAGTATTGACTATTATTATGGGTGTGTGTAGGGGTTGATGTATGCAACACATGTATGTGTGGAAACTCAATCTGTATGTGTGTACTATACACTCCTGCAATATTTTCAGCATTTCCAGCTGCTCTAATTCCCTCCCAAAATAGAGATGAAAAATAGCAAGGGAGTAGAATGGAGGGGAGAGTAACAGAAGGACAACGTGTGTATGTGTGTGTGTGTGTGTGTGTGTGTGTGTGTGTGTGTGTGTGTGTGTGTGTGTGTGTGTGTGTGAAATATTTACGTATAATGAGTTATCAAGTGTAAACCTAGCAGTTGATTATGTTCTCAATAACTGGTCATTCTATTCAACATTCTTAATTGTAAACATGTTCCATAGTATTTTCAATTCCACATTGTTTTCCTCCGTTTCTATATATCGTTCTGTATACCATTCTACAGTATGTAGTGTTCTGTATTCACCATTATATACCCTTATAGCATCCAGTAGCATTTTATGTTCAGTGTTTCATAGCATTCTACAGTGTAGAATTAGAGCATAGCCTATCATCCTTTACAGATGTTGTTTTTAGAACTTGCAACATTCTACAGTATATGGCGTTCTGAATAATTTTATGTAGCATTCATCATTCTTTATTCAATCGCCTGTGCATAGTCTCTCTCCCATTCACACATGGTGAGACTGTGTTCTAATATGTTCCGGCTAGCTTTGACCTCTGACCCTACACCAGAGTGTCACCCCCTCTTGCCTTACCAACTCTACTGTTAACACCAGGCAGGGATCGCCCAAAACACTGGGCCTAATGTCTATCTAGCTGAGAATAACTATGCTTTTTAAATACCTGGGACTCCTACATGTCGCCTGTCGGACCAATAGATCATTTTCACACCCTGCTCAGAAGGCCCTGACTTCCCCTCAGGGGCGGCCATCTTGGAGGGCTGTGCTGTGATGGAACATGTCTATTCTGAGGGATCGCACAGCTGTCACCCACTACACCTGTCACTCTGCGTCCTATACACACACATATAGCCTTGACATTGGGATGGTAGTGGGAGAGTGCATGCAAGTATGTGTGTGAGCATGTGTGAGCGTGTGTGTGTGTGTGAGTATGTGTGTGTGTGTTTGTGTGTGTGTGTGTGTGTGTGTGAGCATGTGTGTTTGTGTGTGTGTGCATGTGTGTCTCAGCATGAGGTTGATGGCATCCATGTTGAGTCACAGATAACCTACCGTCTTCTACCCCCCTCCCTCTCTCCCTCTGTCTCTTACTTCCCCCTCTAACTTCCATTATATACAGTGCCTTGCGAAAGTATTCGGCCACCTTGAACTTTGCGACCTTTTGCCACATTTCAGGCTTCAAACATAAAGATATAAAACTGTACTTTTTTGTGAAGAATCAACAACAAGTCGGACACAATCATGAAGTGGAACGACATTTATTGGATATTTCAAACCTTTTTAACAAATCAAAAACTGAAAAATTGGGCGGGCAAAATTATTCAGCCCCTTTACTTTCAGTGCAGCAAACTCTCTCCAGAAGTTCAGTGAGGATCTCTGAATGATCCAATGTTGACCTAAATGACTAATGATGATAAATACAATCCACCTGTGTGTAATCAAGTCTCCGTATAAATGCACCTGCACTGTGATAGTCTCAGAGGTCCGTTAAAAGCGCAGAGAGCATCATGAAGAACAAGGAACACACCAGGCAGGTCCGAGATACTGTTGTGAAGAAGTTTGAAGCCGGATTTGGATACAAAAAGATTTCCCAAGCTTTAAACATCCCAAGGAGCACTGTGCAAGCGATAATATTGAAATGGAAGGAGTATCAGACCACTGCAAATCTACCAAGACCTGGCCGTCCCTCTAAACTTTCAGCTCATACAAGGAGAAGACTGATCAGAGATGCAGCCAAGAGGCCCATGATCACTCTGGATGAACTTCAGAGATCTACAGCTGAGGTGGGAGACTCTGTCCATAGGACAACAATCAGTCGTATATTGCACAAATCTGGCCTTTATGGAAGAGTGGCAAGAAGAAAGCCATTTCTTAAAGATATCCATAAAAAGTGTTGTTTAAAGTTTGCCACAAGCCACCTGGGAGACACACCAAACATGTGGAAGAAGGTGCTCTGGTCACATGAAACCAAAATTGAACTTTTTGGCAACAATGCAAAACGTTATGTTTGGCGTAAAAGCAACACAGCACATCACCCTGAACACACCATCCCCACTGTCAAACATGGTGGTGGCAGCATCATGGTTTTGGCCTGCTTTTCTTCAGCAGGGACAGGGAAGATGGTTAAAATTGATGGGAAGATGGATGGAGCCAAATACAGGACCATTCTGGAAGAAAACCAGATGGAGTCTGCAAAAGACCTGAGACTGGGACGGAGATTTGTCTTCCAACAAGACAATGATCCAAAACATAAAGCAAAATCTACAATGGAATGGTTCAAAAATAAACATATCCAGGTGTTAGAATGGCCAAGTCAAAGTCCAGACCTGAATCCAATCGAGAATCTGTGGAAAGAACTGAAAACTGCTGCTCACAAATGCTCTCCATCCAACCTCACTGAGCTCGAGCTGTTTTGCAAGGAGGAATGGGATAAAATTTCAGTCTCTCGATGTGCAAAACTGATAGAGACATACCCCAAGCGACTTACAGCTGTAATCACAGCAAAAGGTGGCGTTACAAAGTATTAACTTAAGGGGGCTGAATCATTTTGCACGCCCAATTTTTCAGTTTTTGATTTGTTAAAAAAGTTTGAAATATCCAATAAATGTCGTTCCACTTCATGATTGTGTCCCACTTGTTGTTGATTCTTCACAAAAAAATACAGTTTTATATCTTTATGTTTGAAGCCTGAAATGTGGCAAAAGGTCGCAAAGTTCAAGGGGGCCGAATACTTTCGCAAGGCACTGTATATCTCTCTCTCTCCCTCCCTCCCTCTCCCTCCCTCTCTCTCTCCCTCCTTCTCTCTCTCTCTCTCTCTCTCTCCCTCTCTTTCTCCCTCTCTCCCTCTCCCTCTCTCTCTCTCTCCCCCTCCCTCCCCTCTCTCTCTCTCCCTCCCCCTCTCTCTCTCTCCCTTTCTCTCTCCCTCTCTCTCTCCCTCCCCCCTCTCTCTCTCTCCCTTTCTCTCTCCCTCTCTTTCTCCCTCCCTCTCTTCCTCCCTGTAAGGTAGAGTATTTATGTTGCTTCCCCAGTGACTGATCTGTGTTGTGTTATTCCTCTCTAGTGGTAAATAACCATCAGATTAGACTTACTGTGCCTACACTTGTCTCTGTACCTCTTTACTCCTCCTCTCTCTTCCTCCACCTCTCCTCTCCTAACTTAATCATCTGGTCATTTAGCAGACTCTTGTATAGAAAGCAAAATATCACTTGTGGGAATCCAACCCACAACTCTGATGTTAAAAACACCATGATCCATCTATCCAACCCACATCTCTCATGTTAAAAACACTATGATCCATCTATCCAACCCACATCTCTGATGTTAAAAACACCATGATCCATCTATCCAACCCACATCTCTGATGTTAAAAACACCATGATCCATCCAATGAAACCCACATCTCTGATGTTAAAAACACCATGATCCATCCAATGAAACCCACATCTCTCATGTTAAAAACACCATGATCCATCCAATCAAACCCACATCTCTCATGTTAAAAACACCATGATCCATCTATCCAACCCACATCTCTCATGTTAAAAACACCATGATCCATCTATCCAACCCACATCTCTCATGTTAAAAACACCATGATCCATCCAATCAAACCCACACCTCTCATGTTAAAAACACCATGATCCATCTATCCAACCCACATCTCTCATGTTAAAAACACCATGATCCATCTATCCAACCCACATCTCTGATGTTAAAAACACCATGATCCATGCAATCCAACCCACATCTCTCATGTTAAAAACACCATGATCCATCTATCCAACCCACATCTCTCGTGTTAAAAACACCATGATCCATCTATCCAACCCACATCTCTGATGTTAAAAACACCACGACCCATCTATCCAACCCACATCTCTGATGTTAAAAACACCATGATCCATCTATCAAACCCACATCTCTGATGTTAAAAACACCATGATCCATCCAATCAAACCCACATCTCTCATGTTAAAAACACCATGATCCATCTATCCAACCCACATCTCTCATGTTAAAAACACTATGATCCATCTATCCAACCCACATCTCTGATGTTAAAAACACCATGATCCATCTATCCAACCCACATCTCTGATGTTAAAAACACCATGATCCATCTATCCAACCCACATCTCTCATGTTAAAAACACCATGATCCATCCAATCAAACCCACATCTCTGATGTTAAAAACACCATGATCCATCCAATGAAACCCACATCTCTCATGTTAAAAACACCATGATCCATCCAATCAAACCCACATCTCTGATGTTAAAAACACCATGATCCATCTATCCAACCCACATCTCTGATGTTAAAAACACCATGATCCATCTATCCAACCCACATCTCTGATGTTAAAAACATCATGATCCATCTATCCAACCCACATCTCTGATGTTAAAAACACTATGATCCATCCAATCAAACCCACATCTCTCATGTTAAAAACATCATGATCCATCTATCCAACCCACATCTCTGATGTAAAAAACACTATGATCCATCCAATCAAACCCACATCTCTCATGTTAAAAACACCATGAACCATCTATCCAACCCACATCTCTCATGTTAAAAACACCATGATCCATCCAATCAAACCCACATCTCTCATGTTAAAAACACCACGACCCATCTATCCAACCCACATCTCTGATGTTAAAAACACCATGATCCATCTATCCAACCCACATCTCTGATGTTAAAAACACCACGACCCATCTATCCAACCCACATCTCTGATGTTAAAAACACCATGATCCATCTATCCAACCCACATCTCTGATGTTAAAAACACCATGATCCATCTATCCAACCCACATCTCTCGTGTTAAAAACACCATGATCCATCCAATCAAACCCACATCTCTGATGTTAAAAACACCATGATCCATCCAATCAAACCCACATCTCTCATGTTAAAAACACCATGATCCATCTATCCAACCCACATCTCTCATGTTAAAAACACCATGATCCATCTATCCAACCCACATCTCTGATGTTAAAAACACCATGATCAATCTATCCAACCCACATCTCTGATGTTAAAAACACCATGATCCATCTATCCAACCCAAATCTCTGATGTTAAAAACACCATGATCCATCTATCCAACCCACCTCTCTGATGTTAAAAACATCATGATCCATCTATCCAACCCACATCTCTGATGTTAAAAACACTATGATCCATCCAATCAAACCCACATCTCTCATGTTAAAAACACCATGAACCATCTATCCAACCCACATCTCTCATGTTAAAAACACCATGATCCATCCAATCAAACCCACATCTCTCATGTTAAAAACACCATGATCCATCTATCCAACCCACATCTCTCATGTTAAAAACACCATGATCCATCTTTCCAACCCATATCTCTCATGTTAAAAACACCATGATCCATCCAATCAAACCCACATCTCCGATGTTAAAAACACCATGATCAATCTATCCAAACCCACATCTCTGATGTTAAAAACACTATGATCCATCTATCCAACCCACATCTCCGATGTTAAAAACACCATGATCAATCTATCCAAACCCACATCTCTGATGTTAAAAACACTATGATCCATCTATCCAACCCACATCTCTGATGTTAAAAACACTATGATCCATCTATCCAACCCACATCTCTGATGTTAAAAACACCATGATCCATCTATCCAACCCACATCTCTCGTGTTAAAAACACCATGATCCATCCAATCAAACCCACATCTCTGATGTTAAAAACACCATGATCCATCCAATCAAACCCACATCTCTGATGTTAAAAACACCATGATCCATCCAATCAAACCCACATCTCTCATGTTAAAAACACCATGATCCATCTATCCAACCCACATCTCTCATGTTAAAAACACTATGATCCATCTATCCAACCCACATCTCTGATGTTAAAAACACCATGATCCATCTATCCAACCCACATCCCTGATGTTAAAAACACCATGATCCATCTATCCAACCCACATCTCTCATGTTAAAAACACTATGATCCATCTATCCAACCCATATCTCTCATGTTAAAAACATCATGATCCATCTATCCAACCCACATCTCTCATGTTAAAAACACTATGATCCATCTATCAACCCACATCTCTCATGTTAAAAACACCATGATCCATCTATCCAACCCACATCTCTGATGTTAAAAACACCATGATCCATCCAATCAAACCCACATCTCTCATGTTAAAAACACCATGATCCATCCAATCAAACCCACATCTCTCATGTTAAAAACACCATGATCCATCCAATCAAACCCACATCTCTCATGTTAAAAACACCATGATCCATCTATCCAACCCACATCTCTCATGTTAAAAACACCATGATCCATCTATCCAACCCATATCTCTCATGTTAAAAACACCATGATCCATCCAATCAAACCCACATCTCCGATGTTAAAAACACCATGATCAATCTATCCAAACCCACATCTCTGATGTTAAAAACACTATGATCCATCTATCCAACCCACATCTCTCATGTTAAAAACACCATGATCCATCTATCCAACCAACATCTCTGATGTTAAAAACACCATGATCCATCTATCCAACCCACATCTCTCATGTTAAAAACACTATGATCCATCTATCCAACCCACATCTCTCATGTTAAAAACATCATGATCCGTCTATCCAACCCACATCTCTCATGTTAAAAACACCATGATCCATCTATCCAACCCACATCTCTCATGTTAAAAACACCACGATCCATCTTTCCAACCCACATCTCTCATGTTAAAAACATCATGATATATCTATCCAACCCACATCTCTCATGTTAAAAACACCATGATCCATCTATCCAACCCACATCTCTGATGTTAAAAACACCATGATCCATCTATCCAACCCACATCTCTCATGTTAAAAACACCATGATCCATCTATCCAACCCACATCTCTCATGTTAAAAACACCACGATCCATCTATCCAACCCACATCTCTCATGTTAAAAACATCATGATATATCTATCCAACCCACATCTCTCATGTTAAAAACACCATGATCCATCCAATCAAACCCACATCTCTCATGTTAAAAACACCATGATCCATCCAATCAAACCCACATCTCTCATGTTAAAAACACCATGATCCATCTATCCAACCCACATCTCCGATGTTAAAAACACCATGATCAATCTATCCAAACTCACATCTCTGATGTTAAAAACACTATGATCCATCTATCCAACCCACATCTCTGATGTTAAAAACACTATGATCCATCTATCCAACCCACATCTCTGATGTTAAAAACACCATGATCCATCTATCCAACCCACATCTCTCATGTTAAAAACACTATGATCCATCTATCCAACCCACATCTCTGATGTTAAAAACATCATGATCCATCTATCCAACCCACATCTCTGATGTTAAAAACACCATGATCCATCTATCCAACCCACATCTCTCATGTTAAAAACACCATGATCCATCCAATCAAATCCACATCTCTGATGTTAAAAACACCATGATCCATCTATCCAACCAACATCTCTGATGTTAAAAACACCATGATCCATCTATCCAACCCACATATCTGATGTTAAAAACACCATGATCCATCTATCCAACCCACATCTCTGATGTTAAAAACACCATGATCCATCTATCCAACCCACATCTCTCATGTTAAAAACACCATGATCCATCTATCCAACCCACATCTCTCATGTTAAAAACATCATGATATATCTATCCAACCCACATCTCTCATGTTAAAAACACCATGATCCATCCAATCAAACCCACATCTCTCATGTTAAAAACACCATGATCCATCCAATCAAACCCACATCTCTCATGTTAAAAACACCATGATCCATCCAATCAAACCCACATCTCTCATGTTAAAAACACCATGATCCATCCAATCAAACCCACATCTCTGATGTTAAAAACATCATGATCCATCTATCCAACCCACATCTCTGATGTTAAAAACACCATGATCCATCTATCCAACCCACATCTCTCATGTTAAAAACACTATGATCCATCTATCCAACCCACATCTCTGATGTTAAAAACACCATGATCCATCTATCCAACCCACATCTCTGATGTTAAAAACACCATGATCCATCTATCCAACCCACATCTCTCATGTTAAAAACACCATGATCCATCCAATCAAACCCACATCTCTCATGTTAAAAACACCATGATCAATCTATCCAAACCCACATCTCTGATGTTAAAAACACTATGATCCATCTATCCAACCAACATCTCTCATGTTAAAAACACCATGATCCATGCAATCAAACCCACATCTCTCATGTTAAAAACACCATGATCCATCCAATCAAACCCACATCTCCGATGTTAAAAACACCATGATCAATCTATCCAAACCCACATCTCTGATGTTAAAAACACTATGATCCATCTATCCAACCCACATCTCTGATGTTAAAAACACTATGATCCATCTATCCAACCCACATCTCTGATGTTAAAAACACCATGATCCATCTATCCAACCCACATCTCTCGTGTTAAAAACACCATGATCCATCCAATCAAACCCACATCTCTGATGTTAAAAACACCATGATCCATCCAATCAAACCCACATCTCTGATGTTAAAAACACCATGATCCATCCAATCAAAACATCTCTCATGTTAACAACACCATGATCCATCTATCAACCCACATCTCTCATGTTAAAAACACTATGATCCATCTATCCAACCCACATCTCTGATGTTAAAAACACCATGATCCATCTATCCAACCCACATCCCTGATGTTAAAAACACCATGATCCATCTATCCAACCCACATCTCTCATGTTAAAAACACTATGATCCATCTATCCAACCCATATCTCTCATGTTAAAAACATCATGATCCATCTATCCAACCCACATCTCTCATGTTAAAAACACTATGATCCATCTATCCAACCCACATCTCTCATGTTAAAAACACCATGATCCATCTATCCAACCCACATCTCTGATGTTAAAAACACCATGATCCATCCAATCAAACCCACATCTCTCATGTTAAAAACACCATGATCCATCCAATCAAACCCACATCTCTCATGTTAAAAACACCATGATCCATCCAATCAAACCCACATCTCTCATGTTAAAAACACCATGATCCATCTATCCAACCCACATCTCTCATGTTAAAAACACCATGATCCATCTATCCAACCCATATCTCTCATGTTAAAAACACCATGATCCATCAATCAACCCACATCTCCGATGTTAAAAACACCATGATCAATCTATCCAAACCCACATCTCTGATGTTAAAAACACTATGATCCATCTATCCAACCCACATCTCTCATGTTAAAAACACCATGATCCATCTATCCAACCAACATCTCTGATGTTAAAAACACCATGATCCATCTATCCAACCCACATCTCTCATGTTAAAAACACTATGATCCATCTATCCAACCCACATCTCTCATGTTAAAAACATCATGATCCATCTATCCAACCCACATCTCTCATGTTAAAAACACCATGATCCATCTATCCAACCCACATCTCTCATGTTAAAAACACCATGATCCATCTATCAACCCACATCTCTCATGTTAAAAACATCATGATATATCTATCCAACCCACATCTCTCATGTTAAAAACACCATGATCCATCTATCCAACCCACATCTCTGATGTTAAAAACACCATGATCCATCTATCAACCCACATCTCTCATGTTAAAAACACCATGATCCATCTATCAACCCACATCTCTCATGTTAAAAACACCACGATCCATCTATCCAACCCACATCTCTCATGTTAAAAACATCATGATATATCTATCCAACCCACATCTCTCATGTTGATCCATCCAATCAAACCCACATCTCTCATGTTAAAAACACCATGATCCATCCAATCAAACCCACATCTCTCATGTTAAAAACACCATGATCCATCCAATCAAACCCACATCTCTGATGTTAAAAACATCATGATCCATCTATCCAACCCACATCTCTGATGTTAAAAACACCATGATCCATCTATCCAACCCACATCTCTCATGTTAAAAACACTATGATCCATCTATCCAACCCACATCTCTGATGTTAAAAACATCATGATCCATCTATCCAACCCACATCTCTGATGTTAAAAACACCATGATCCATCTATCCAACCCACATCTCTCATGTTAAAAACACCATGATCCATCCAATCAAAACATCTCTGATGTTAAAAACATCATGATCCATCTATCCAACCAACATCTCTGATGTTAAAAACACCATGATCCATCTATCCAACCCACATATCTGATGTTAAAAACACCATGATCCATCTATCCAACCCACATCTCTGATGTTAAAAACACCATGATCCATCTATCCAACCCACATCTCTCATGTTAAAAACACCATGATCCATCTATCCAACCCACATCTCTCATGTTAAAAACATCATGATATATCTATCCAACCCACATCTCTCATGTTAAAAACACCATGATCCATCCAATCAAACCCACATCTCTCATGTTAAAAACACCATGATCCATCCAATCAAACCCACATCTCTCATGTTAAAAACACCATGATCCATCCAATCAAACCCACATCTCTCATGTTAAAAACACCATGATCCATCCAATCAAACCCACATCTCTGATGTTAAAAACATCATGATCCATCTATCCAACCCACATCTCTGATGTTAAAAACACCATGATCCATCTATCCAACCCACATCTCTCATGTTAAAAACACTATGATCCATCTATCCAACCCACATCTCTGATGTTAAAAACACCATGATCCATCTATCCAACCCATATCTCTCATGTTAAAAACATCATGATCCATCTATCCAACCCACATCTCTGATGTTAAAAACACCATGATCCATCTATCCAACCCACATCTCTGATGTTAAAAACACCATGATCCATCTATCCAACCCACATCTCTCATGTTAAAAACACCATGATCCATCCAATCAAACCCACATCTCTCATGTTAAAAACACCATGATCAATCTATCCAAACCCACATCTCTGATGTTAAAAACACTATGATCCATCTATCCAACCAACATCTCTCATGTTAAAAACACCATGATCCATCCAATCAAACCCACATCTCTCATGTTAAAAACACCATGATCCATCTATCCAACCCACATCTCTCATGTTAAAAACACCATGATCCATCTATCCAACCCATATCTCTCATGTTAAAAACACCATGATCCATCCAATCAAACCCACATCTCCGATGTTAAAAACACCATGATCAATCTATCCAAACCCACATCTCTGATGTTAAAAACACTATGATCCATCTATCCAACCCACATCTCTCATGTTAAAAACACCATGATCCATCTATCCAACCAACATCTCTGATGTTAAAAACACCATGATCCATCTATCCAACCCACATCTCTCATGTTAAAAACACTATGATCCATCTATCCAACCCACATCTCTCATGTTAAAAACATCATGATCCGTCTATCCAACCCACATCTCTCATGTTAAAAACACCATGATCCATCTATCCAACCCACATCTCTCATGTTAAAAACATCATGATCCATCTATCCAACCCACATCTCTCATGTTAAAAACACCACGATCCATCTATCCAACCCACATCTCTCATGTTAAAAACATCATGATATATCTATCCAACCCACATCTCTCATGTTAAAAACACCATGATCCATCTATCCAACCCACATCTCTGATGTTAAAAACACCATGATCCATCTATCCAACCCACATCTCTGATGTTAAAAACACCATGATCCATCTATCCAACCCACATCTCTCGTGTTAAAAACACCATGATCCATCCAATCAAACCCACATCTCTGATGTTAAAAACACCATGATCCATCCAATCAAACCCACATCTCTGATGTTAAAAACACCATGATCCATCCAATCAAACCCACATCTCTCATGTTAAAAACACCATGATCCATCTATCCAACCCACATCTCTCATGTTAAAAACACTATGATCCATCTATCCAACCCACATCTCTGATGTTAAAAACACCATGATCCATCTATCCAACCCACATCCCTGATGTTAAAAACACCATGATCCATCTATCCAACCCACATCTCTCATGTTAAAAACACTATGATCCATCTATCCAACCCATATCTCTCATGTTAAAAACATCATGATCCATCTATCCAACCCACATCTCTCATGTTAAAAACACTATGATCCATCTATCCAACCCACATCTCTCATGTTAAAAACACCATGATCCATCTATCCAACCCACATCTCTGATGTTAAAAACACCATGATCCATCCAATCAAACCCACATCTCTCATGTTAAAAACACCATGATCCATCCAATCAAACCCACATCTCTCATGTTAAAAACACCATGATCCATCCAATCAAACCCACATCTCTCATGTTAAAAACACCATGATCCATCTATCCAACCCACATCTCTCATGTTAAAAACACCATGATCCATCTATCCAACCCATATCTCTCATGTTAAAAACACCATGATCCATCCAATCAAACCCACATCTCCGATGTTAAAAACACCATGATCAATCTATCCAAACCCACATCTCTGATGTTAAAAACACTATGATCCATCTATCCAACCCACATCTCTCATGTTAAAAACACCATGATCCATCTATCCAACCAACATCTCTGATGTTAAAAACACCATGATCCATCTATCCAACCCACATCTCTCATGTTAAAAACACTATGATCCATCTATCCAACCCACATCTCTCATGTTAAAAACATCATGATCCGTCTATCCAACCCACATCTCTCATGTTAAAAACACCATGATCCATCTATCCAACCCACATCTCTCATGTTAAAAACACCACGATCCATCTATCCAACCCACATCTCTCATGTTAAAAACATCATGATATATCTATCCAACCCACATCTCTCATGTTAAAAACACCATGATCCATCTATCCAACCCACATCTCTGATGTTAAAAACACCATGATCCATCTATCCAACCCACATCTCTCATGTTAAAAACACCATGATCCATCTATCCAACCCACATCTCTGATGTTAAAAACACCATGATCCATCTATCCAACCCACATCTCTGATGTTAAAAACACCATGATCCATCTATCCAACCCACATCTCTCGTGTTAAAAACACCATGATCCATCCAATCAAACCCACATCTCTGATGTTAAAAACACCATGATCCATCCAATCAAACCCACATCTCTGATGTTAAAAACACCATGATCCATCCAATCAAACCCACATCTCTCATGTTAAAAACACCATGATCCATCTATCCAACCCACATCTCTCATGTTAAAAACACTATGATCCATCTATCCAACCCACATCTCTGATGTTAAAAACACCATGATCCATCTATCCAACCCACATCCCTGATGTTAAAAACACCATGATCCATCTATCCAACCCACATCTCTCATGTTAAAAACACTATGATCCATCTATCCAACCCATATCTCTCATGTTAAAAACATCATGATCCATCTATCCAACCCACATCTCTCATGTTAAAAACACTATGATCCATCTATCCAACCCACATCTCTCATGTTAAAAACACCATGATCCATCTATCAACCCACATCTCTGATGTTAAAAACACCATGATCCATCCAATCAAACCCACATCTCTCATGTTAAAAACACCATGATCCATCCAATCAAACCCACATCTCTCATGTTAAAAACACCATGATCCATCCAATCAAACCCACATCTCTCATGTTAAAAACACCATGATCCATCTATCCAACCCACATCTCTCATGTTAAAAACACCATGATCCATCTATCCAACCCATATCTCTCATGTTAAAAACACCATGATCCATCCAATCAAACCCACATCTCCGATGTTAAAAACACCATGATCAATCTATCCAAACCCACATCTCTGATGTTAAAAACACTATGATCCATCTATCCAACCCACATCTCTCATGTTAAAAACACCATGATCCATCTATCCAACCAACATCTCTGATGTTAAAAACACCATGATCCATCTATCCAACCCACATCTCTCATGTTAAAAACACTATGATCCATCTATCCAACCCACATCTCTCATGTTAAAAACATCATGATCCGTCTATCCAACCCACATCTCTCATGTTAAAAACACCATGATCCATCTATCAACCCACATCTCTCATGTTAAAAACACCACGATCCATCTATCCAACCCACATCTCTCATGTTAAAAACATCATGATATATCTATCCAACCCACATCTCTCATGTTAAAAACACCATGATCCATCTATCCAACCCACATCTCTGATGTTAAAAACACCATGATCCATCTATCCAACCCACATCTCTCATGTTAAAAACACCATGATCCATCTATCCAACCCACATCTCTCATGTTAAAAACACCATGATCCATCTATCCAACCCACATCTCTCATGTTAAAAACATCATGATATATCTATCCAACCCACATCTCTCATGTTAAAAACACCATGATCCATCCAATCAAACCCACATCTCTCATGTTAAAAACACCATGATCCATCCAATCAAACCCACATCTCTCATGTTAAAAACACCATGATCCATCAATCAAACCCACATCTCTGATGTTAAAAACATCATGATCCATCTATCCAACCCACATCTCTGATGTTAAAAACACCATGATCCATCTATCCAACCCACATCTCTCATGTTAAAAACACTATGATCCATCTATCCAACCCACATCTCTGATGTTAAAAACATCATGATCCATCTATCCAACCCACATCTCTGATGTTAAAAACACCATGATCCATCTATCCAACCCACATCTCTCATGTTAAAAACACCATGATCCATCCAATCAAACCCACATCTCTGATGTTAAAAACATCATGATCCATCTATCAACCAACATCTCTGATGTTAAAAACACCATGATCCATCTATCCAACCCACATATCTGATGTTAAAAACACCATGATCCATCTATCCAACCCACATCTCTGATGTTAAAAACACCATGATCCATCTATCCAACCCACATCTCTCATGTTAAAAACACCATGATCCATCTATCCAACCCACATCTCTCATGTTAAAAACATCATGATCCATCTATCCAACCCACATCTCTCATGTTAAAAACACCATGATCCATCAATCAAACCCACATCTCTCATGTTAAAAACACCATGATCCATCCAATCAAACCCACATCTCTCATGTTAAAAACACCATGATCCATCCAATCAAACCCACATCTCATGTTAAAAACACCATGATCCATCCAAAAAACATCTCTGATGTTAAAAACATCATGATCCATCTATCCAACCCACATCTCTGATGTTAAAAACACCATGATCCATCTATCCAACCCACATCTCTCATGTTAAAAACACTATGATCCATCTATCCAACCCACATCTCTGATGTTAAAAACACCATGATCCATCTATCCAACCCACATCTCTCATGTTAAAAACACCATGATCCATCCAATCAAACCCACATCTCTCATGTTAAAAACACCATGATCCATCCAATCAAACCCACATCTCTCATGTTAAAAACACCATGATCCATCCAATCAAACCCACATCTCTGATGTTAAAAACATCATGATCCATCTATCCAACCCACATCTCTGATGTTAAAAACACCATGATCCATCTATCCAACCCACATCTCTCATGTTAAAAACACTATGATCCATCTATCCAACCCACATCTCTGATGTTAAAAACATCATGATCCATCTATCCAACCCACATCTCTGATGTTAAAAACACCATGATCCATCTATCCAACCCACATCTCTCATGTTAAAAACACCATGATCCATCCAATCAAATCCACATCTCTGATGTTAAAAACATCATGATCCATCTATCCAACCAACATCTCTGATGTTAAAAACACCATGATCCATCTATCCAACCCACATATCTGATGTTAAAAACACCATGATCCATCTATCCAACCCACATCTCTGATGTTAAAAACACCATGATCCATCTATCCAACCCACATCTCTCATGTTAAAAACACCATGATCCATCTATCCAACCCACATCTCTCATGTTAAAAACATCATGATCCATCTATCCAACCCACATCTCTCATGTTAAAAACACCATGATCCATCCAATCAAACCCACATCTCTCATGTTAAAAACACCATGATCCATCCAATCAAACCCACATCTCTCATGTTAAAAACACCATGATCCATCCAATCAAACCCACATCTCTCATGTTAAAAACACCATGATCCATCCAATCAAACCCACATCTCTGATGTTAAAAACACCATGATCCATCTATCCAACCCACATCTCTCATGTTAAAAACACTATGATCCATCTATCCAACCCACATCTCTGATGTTAAAAACACCATGATCCATCTATCCAACCCATATCTCTCATGTTAAAAACATCATGATCCATCTATCCAACCCACATCTCTGATGTTAAAAACACCATGATCCATCTATCCAACCCACATCTCTGATGTTAAAAACACCATGATCCATCTATCCAACCCACATCTCTCATGTTAAAAACACCATGATCCATCCAATCAAACCCACATCTCTCATGTTAAAAACACCATGATCAATCTATCCAAACCCACATCTCTGATGTTAAAAACACTATGATCCATCTATCCAACCAACATCTCTCATGTTAAAAACACCATGATCCATCCAATAAAACCCACATCTCTCATGTTAAAAACACCATGATCCATCTATCCAACCCACATCTCTCATGTTAAAAACACCATGATCCATCTATCCAACCCATATCTCTCATGTTAAAAACACCATGATCCATCCAATCAAACCCACATCTCCGATGTTAAAAACACCATGATCAATCTATCCAAACCCACATCTCTGATGTTAAAAACACTATGATCCATCTATCCAACCCACATCTCTCATGTTAAAAACACCATGATCCATCTATCCAACCAACATCTCTGATGTTAAAAACACCATGATCCATCTATCCAACCCACATCTCTCATGTTAAAAACACTATGATCCATCTATCAACCCACATCTCTCATGTTAAAAACATCATGATCCATCTATCCAACCCACATCTCTCATGTTAAAAACACCATGATCCATCTATCAACCCACATCTCTCATGTTAAAAACACCACGATCCATCTATCCAACCCACATCTCTCATGTTAAAAACATCATGATATATCTATCCAACCCACATCTCTCATGTTAAAAACACCATGATCCATCTATCCAACCCACATCTCTGATGTTAAAAACACCATGATCCATCTATCCAACCCACATCTCTGATGTTAAAAACACTATGATCCATCTATCCAACCCACATCTCTGATGTTAAAAACACCATGATCCATCTATCCAACCCACATCTCTCGTGTTACAAACACCATGATCCATTCAATCAAACCCACATCTCTGATGTTAAAAACGACATGATCCATCCAATCAAACCCACATCTCTGATGTTAAAAACACCATGATCCATCCAATCAAACCCACATCTCTCATGTTAAAAACACCATGATCCATCTATCCAACCCACATCTCTCATGTTAAAACACTATGATCCATCTATCCATCCATCTCTGATGTTAAAAACACCATGATCCATCTATCCAACCCACATCCCTGATGTTAAAAACACCATGATCCATCTATCCAACCCACATCTCTCATGTTAAAAACACTATGATCCATCTATCCAACCCATATCTCTCATGTTAAAAACATCATGATCCATCTATCCAACCCACATCTCTCATGTTAAAAACACTATGATCCATCTATCCAACCCACATCTCTCATGTTAAAAACACCATGATCCATCTATCCAACCCACATCTCTGATGTTAAAAACACCATGATCCATCCAATCAAACCCACATCTCTCATGTTAAAAACACCATGATCCATCCAATCAAACCCACATCTCTCATGTTAAAAACACCATGATCCATCAATCAAACCCACATCTCTCATGTTAAAAACACCATGATCCATCTATCCAACCCACATCTCATGTTAAAAACACCATGATCCATCTATCCAACCCATATCTCTCATGTTAAAAACACCATGATCCATCCAATCAAACCCACATCTCCGATGTTAAAAACACCATGATCAATCTATCCAAACCCACATCTCTGATGTTAAAAACACTATGATCCATCTATCCAACCCACATCTCTCATGTTAAAAACACCATGATCCATCTATCCAACCAACATCTCTGATGTTAAAAACACCATGATCCATCTATCCAACCCACATCTCTCATGTTAAAAACACTATGATCCATCTATCCAACCCACATCTCTCATGTTAAAAACATCATGATCCGTCTATCCAACCCACATCTCTCATGTTAAAAACACCATGATCCATCTATCCAACCCACATCTCTCATGTTAAAAACACCACGATCCATCTATCCAACCCACATCTCTCATGTTAAAAACATCATGATATATCTATCCAACCCACATCTCTCATGTTAAAAACACCATGATCCATCCAATCAAACCCACATCTCTCATGTTAAAAACACCATGATCCATCCAATCAAACCCACATCTCTCATGTTAAAAACACCATGATCCATCCAATCAAACCCACATCTCTCATGTTAAAAACACCATGATCCATCTATCCAACCCACATCTCTCATGTTAAAAACACTATGATCCATCTATCCAACCCACATCTCTGATGTTAAAAACACCATGATCCATCTATCCAACCCACATCCCTGATGTTAAAAACACCATGATCCATCTATCCAACCCACATCTCTCATGTTAAAAACACTATGATCCATCTATCCAACCCATATCTCTCATGTTAAAAACATCATGATCAATCTATCCAAACCCACATCTCTGATGTTAAAAACACTATGATCCATCTATCCAACCCACATCTCTCATGTTAAAAACACCATGATCCATCTATCCAACCAACATCTCTGATGTTAAAAACACCATGATCCATCTATCCAACCCACATCTCTCATGTTAAAAACACTATGATCCATCTATCCAACCCACATCTCTCATGTTAAAAACATCATGATCCGTCTATCCAACCCACATCTCTCATGTTAAAAACACCATGATCCATCTATCCAACCCACATCTCTCATGTTAAAAACACCATGATCCATCTATCCAACCCACATCTCTCATGTTAAAAACATCATGATATATCTATCCAACCCACATCTCTCATGTTAAAAACACCATGATCCATCTATCCAACCCACATCTCTGATGTTAAAAACACCATGATCCATCTATCCAACCCACATCTCTCATGTTAAAAACACCATGATCCATCTATCCAACCCACATCTCTCATGTTAAAAACACCACGATCCATCTATCCAACCCACATCTCTCATGTTAAAAACATCATGATATATCTATCCAACCCACATCTCTCATGTTAAAAACACCATGATCCATGCAATCAAACCCACATCTCTCATGTTAAAAACACCATGATCCATCCAATCAAACCCACATCTCTCATGTTAAAAACACCATGATCCATCCAATCAAACCCACATCTCTGATGTTAAAAACATCATGATCCATCTATCCAACCCACATCTCTGATGTTAAAAACACCATGATCCATCTATCCAACCCACATCTCTCATGTTAAAAACACTATGATCCATCTATCCAACCCACATCTCTGATGTTAAAAACATCATGATCCATCTATCCAACCCACATCTCTGATGTTAAAAACACCATGATCCATCTATCCAACCCACATCTCTCATGTTAAAAACACCATGATCCATCCAATCAAATCCACATCTCTGATGTTAAAAACATCATGATCCATCTATCCAACCAACATCTCTGATGTTAAAAACACCATGATCCATCTATCCAACCCACATATCTGATGTTAAAAACACCATGATCCATCTATCCAACCCACATCTCTGATGTTAAAAACACCATGATCCATCTATCCAACCCACATCTCTCATGTTAAAAACACCATGATCCATCTATCCAACCCACATCTCTCATGTTAAAAACATCATGATATATCTATCCAACCCACATCTCTCATGTTAAAAACACCATGATCCATCCAATCAAACCCACATCTCTCATGTTAAAAACACCATGATCCATCCAATCAAACCCACATCTCTCATGTTAAAAACACCATGATCCATCCAATCAAACCCACATCTCTCATGTTAAAAACACCATGATCCATCCAATCAAACCCACATCTCTCATGTTAAAAACACCATGATCCATCCAATCAAACCCACATCTCTGATGTTAAAAACATCATGATCCATCTATCCAACCCACATCTCTGATGTTAAAAACACCATGATCCATCTATCCAACCCACATCTCTCATGTTAAAAACACTATGATCCATCTATCCAACCCACATCTCTGATGTTAAAAACACCATGATCCATCTATCCAACCCATATCATGTTAAAAACATCATGATCCATCTATCCAAACATCTCTGATGTTAAAAACACCATGATCCATCTATCCAACCCACATCTCTGATGTTAAAAACACTCATGATCCATGTTAAAAACACCATGATCCATCCAATCAAACCCACATCTCTCATGTTAAAAACACCATGATCAATCTATCCAAACCCACATCTCTGATGTTAAAAACACTATGATCCATCTATCCAACCAACATCTCTCATGTTAAAAACACCATGATCCATCCAATCAAACCCACATCTCTCATGTTAAAAACACCATGATCCATCTATCCAACCCACATCTCTCATGTTAAAAACACCATGATCCATCTATCCAACCCACATCTCTCATGTTAAAAACACCATGATCCATCTATCAAACCCACATCTCTCATGTTAAAAACACCATGATCCATCTATCCAAACCCACATCTCTCATGTTAAAAACACTATGATCCATCTATCCAACCCACATCTCTCATGTTAAAAACACCATGATCCATCTATCCAACCAACATCTCTGATGTTAAAAACACCATGATCCATCTATCCAACCCACATCTCTCATGTTAAAAACACTATGATCCATCTATCCAACCCACATCTCTCATGTTAAAAACATCATGATCCATCTATCCAACCCACATCTCTCATGTTAAAAACACCATGATCCATCTATCCAACCCACATCTCTGATGTTAAAAACACCATGATCCATCTATCAACCCACATCTCTCATGTTAAAAACACCATGATCCATCTATCCAACCCACATCTCTCATGTTAAAAACATCATGATCCATCTATCAAACCCACATCTCTCATGTTAAAAACACCATGATCCATCTATCCAACCCACATCTCTGATGTTAAAAACACCATGATCCATCTATCCAACCCACATCTCTCATGTTAAAAACATCATGATCCGTCTATCCAACCCACATCTCTCATGTTAAAAACACCATGATCCATCTATCCAACCCACATCTCTCATGTTAAAAACACCACGATCCATCTATCCAACCCACATCTCTCATGTTAAAAACATCATGATATATCTATCCAACCCACATCTCTCATGTTAAAAACACCATGATCCATCCAATCAAACCCACATCTCTCATGTTAAAAACACCATGATCCATCCAATCAAACCCACATCTCTCATGTTAAAAACACCATGATCCATCCAATCAAACCCACATCTCTGATGTTAAAAACATCATGATCCATCTATCCAACCCACATCTCTGATGTTAAAAACACCATGATCCATCTATCCAACCCACATCTCTCATGTTAAAAACACTATGATCCATCTATCCAACCCACATCTCTGATGTTAAAAACATCATGATCCATCTATCCAACCCACATCTCTGATGTTAAAAACACCATGATCCATCTATCCAACCCACATCTCTCATGTTAAAAACACCATGATCCATCAATCAATCCACATCTCTGATGTTAAAAACACCATGATCCATCTATCCAACCCACATCTCTGATGTTAAAAACACCATGATCCATCTATCCAACCCACATCTCTGATGTTAAAAACACCATGATCCATCTATCCAACCCACATCTCATGTTAAAAACACCATGATCCATCTATCCAACCCACATCTCTCATGTTAAAAACACCATGATCCATCTATCCAACCCACATCTCTCATGTTAAAAACACCATGATCCATCCAATCAAACCCACATCTCTCATGTTAAAAACACCATGATCCATCCAATCAAACCCACATCTCTCATGTTAAAAACACCATGATCCATCAATCAAACCCACATCTCTCATGTTAAAAACACCATGATCCATCAATCAAACCCACATCTCTGATGTTAAAACACATGATCCATCTATCCACATCTCTGATGTTAAAAACACCATGATCCATCTATCCAACCCACATCTCTCATGTTAAAAACACTATGATCCATCTATCCAACCCACATCTCTGATGTTAAAAACACCATGATCCATCTATCCAACCCATATCTCTCATGTTAAAAACATCATGATCCATCTATCCAACCCACATCTCTGATGTTAAAAACACCATGATCCATCTATCCAACCCATATCTCTCATGTTAAAAACATCATGATCCATCTATCCAACCCACATCTCTCATGTTAAAAACACCATGATCCATCCAATCAAACCCACATCTCTCATGTTAAAAACACCATGATCAATCTATCCAAACCCACATCTCTGATGTTAAAAACACTATGATCCATCTATCCAACCAACATCTCTCATGTTAAAAACACCATGATCCATCTATCCAACCAACATCTCTGATGTTAAAAACACCATGATCCATCTATCCAACCCACATCTCTCATGTTAAAAACACTCACGATCCATCTATCCAACCCACATCTCTCATGTTAAAAACATCATGATCCATCTATCCAACCCACATCTCTCATGTTAAAAACACCATGATCCATCTATCAACCCACATCTCTCATGTTAAAAACACCATGATCCATCTATCAAACCCACATCTCTGATGTTAAAAACACCATGATCCATCTATCCAACCCACATCTCATGTTCATGATCCATTATCCAAACATCTCTGATGTTAAAACACCATGATCCATCTATCCAACCCACATCTCTCATGTTAAAAAAAATGATCCATCTATCCAACCCACATCTCTCATGTTAAAAACATCATGATCCGTCTATCCAACCCACATCTCTCATGTTAAAAACATCATGATCCATCTATCCAACCCACATCTCTCATGTTAAAAACACCATGATCCATCTATCCAACCCACATCTCTCATGTTAAAAACACCATGATCCATCTATCCAACCCACATCTCTCATGTTAAAAACATCATCTCTGATGTTAAAAACACCATGATCCATCCAATGAAACCCACATCTCTCATGTTAAAAACACCATGATCCATCCAATCAAACCCACATCTCTGATGTTAAAAACACCATGATCCATCTATCCAACCCACATCTCTGATGTTAAAAACACCATGATCCATCTATCCAACCCACATCTCTGATGTTAAAAACATCATGATCCATCTATCCAACCCACATCTCTGATGTTAAAAACACTATGATCCATCCAATCAAACCCACATCTCTCATGTTAAAAACATCATGATCCATCTATCCAACCCACATCTCTGATGTAAAAAACACTATGATCCATCCAATCAAACCCACATCTCTCATGTTAAAAACACCATGAACCATCTATCCAACCCACATCTCTCATGTTAAAAACACCATGATCCATCCAATCAAACCCACATCTCTCATGTTAAAAACACCACGATCCATCTATCCAACCCACATCTCTGATGTTAAAAACACCATGATCCATCTATCCAACCCACATCTCTGATGTTAAAAACACCATGATCCATCTATCCAACCCACATCTCTCATGTTAAAAACACCATGATCCATCCAATCAAACCCACATCTCTCATGTTAAAAACACCATGATCCATCAATCAAACCCACATCTCCATAAAAACACCATGATCCATCCAATCAAACCCACATCTCTCATGTTAAAAACACCATGATCCATCTATCCAACCCACATCTCTCATGTTAAAAACACCATGATCCATCTATCCAACCCATATCTCTCATGTTAAAAACACCATGATCCATCCAATCAAACCCACATCTCCGATGTTAAAAACACCATGATCAATCTATCCAAACCCACATCTCTGATGTTAAAAACACTATGATCCATCTATCCAACCCACATCTCTGATGGTAAAAACACCATGATCCATCTCTGATGTTCATGATCCAACCCACATCTCTGATGTTAAAAACACTATGATCCATCTATCCAATCCATATCCAACCCACATCTCTCATGTTAAAAACACCATGATCCAATCAAACCCACATCTCTCATGTTAAAAACACCATGATCCATCTATCAACCCACATCTCTGATGTTAAAAACATCATGATCCATCTATCAACCCACATCTCTCATGTTCCATGATCCATCTATCATCTCTGATGTTAAAAACACCATGATCCATCTATCCAACCCACATCTCTCATGTTAAAAACACTATGATCCATCTATCCAACCCACATCTCTGATGTTAAAAACATCATGATCCATCTATCCAACCCACATCTCTGATGTTAAAAACACCATGATCCATCTATCCAACCCACATCTCTCATGTTAAAAACACCATGATCCATCCAATCAAATCCACATCTCTGATGTTAAAAACACCATGATCCATCTATCCAACCAACATCTCTGATGTTAAAAACACCATGATCCATCTATCCAACCCACATATCTGATGTTAAAAACACCATGATCCATCTATCCAACCCACATCTCTGATGTTAAAAACACCATGATCCATCTATCCAACCCACATCTCTCATGTTAAAAACACCATGATCCATCTATCCAACCCACATCTCTCATGTTAAAAACATCATGATATATCTATCCAACCCACATCTCTCATGTTAAAAACACCATGATCCATCCAATCAAACCCACATCTCTCATGTTAAAAACACCATGATCCATCCAATCAAACCCACATCTCTCATGTTAAAAACACCATGATCCATCCAATCAAACCCACATCTCTCATGTTAAAAACACCATGATCCATCCAATCAAACCCACATCTCTGATGTTAAAAACATCATGATCCATCTATCCAACCCACATCTCTGATGTTAAAAACACCATGATGTTAAAAACACTATGATCCATCTATCCAACCCACATCTCTGATGTTAAAAACACCATGATCCATCTATCCAACCCATATCTCTCATGTTAAAAACATCATGATCCATCTATCCAACCCACATCTCTGATGTTAAAAACACCATGATCCATCTATCCAACCCATATCTCTCATGTTAAAAACATCATGATCCATCTATCCAACCCACATCTCTCATGTTAAAAACACCATGATCCATCCAATCAAACCCACATCTCTCATGTTAAAAACACCATGATCAATCTATCCAAACCCACATCTCTGATGTTAAAAACACTATGATCCATCTATCCAACCAACATCTCTCATGTTAAAAACACCATGATCCATCTATCCAACCAACATCTCTGATGTTAAAAACACCATGATCCATCTATCCAACCCACATCTCTCATGTTAAAAACACTACGATCCATCTATCCAACCCACATCTCTCATGTTAAAAACATCATGATCCGTCTATCCAACCCACATCTCTCATGTTAAAAACACCATGATCCATCTATCCAACCCACATCTCTCATGTTAAAAACACTACGATCCATCTATCCAACCCACATCTCTCATGTTAAAAACATCATGATCCATCTATCCAACCCACATCTCTCATGTTAAAAACACCATGATCCATCTATCCAACCCACATCTCTCATGTTAAAAACACCATGATCCATCCAATCAAACCCACATCTCTCATGTTAAAAACACCATGATCCATCCAATCAAACCCACATCTCTGATGTTAAAAACACCATGATCCATCTATCCAACCCACATCTCTGATGTTAAAAACACCATGATCCATCTATCCAACCCACATCTCTGATGTTAAAAATCACATCTATGATCCATCTATCCATCCAATCAACCCACATCTCTCATGTTAAAAACACCATGATCCATCTATCCAACCCACATCTCTCATGTTAAAAACACCATGATCCATCCAATCAAACCCACATCTCTCATGTTCCAACCCATCTATCCAACCCACATCTCTGATGTTAAAAACACCATGATCCATCTATCCAACCCACATCTCTGATGTTAAAAACACCATGATCCATCTATCCAACCCACATCTCTGATGTTAAAAACACCATGATCCATCTATCCAACCCACATCTCTGATGTTAAAAACACCATGATCCATCTATCCAACCCACATCTCTCATGTTAAAAACACCATGATCCATCCAATCAAACCCACATCTCTGATGTTAAAAACACCATGATCCATCTATCAAACCCACATCTCTCATGTTAAAAACACCATGATCCATCTATCCAACCCACATCTCTCATGTTAAAAACACCATGATCCATCTATCCAACCCACATCTCTGATGTTAAAAACACCATGATCCATCTATCCAACCCACATCTCTGATGTTAAAAACACCATGATCCATCTATCCAACCCACATCTCTGATGTTAAAAACACCATGATCCATCTATATCTCTGATGTTAAAAACATCATGATCCATCTATCCAACCCACATCTCTGATGTTAAAAACACCATGATCCATCAATCAAACCCACATCTCTCATGTTAAAAACACCATGATCCATCTATCCAACCCACATCTCATGTTAAAAACACCATGTCCAATCAAAACATCTCTCATGTTAAAAACATCATGATCCATCTATCCAACCCACATCTCTCATGTTAAAAACACCATGATCCATCTATCCAACCCACATCTCTCATGTTAAAAACACCATGATCCATCCAATCAAACCCACATCTCTGATGTTAAAAACACCATGATCCATCTATCCAACCCACATCTCTGATGTTAAAAACACCATGATCCATCTATCCAACCCACATCTCTGATGTTAAAAACACCATGATCCATCTATCCAACCCACATCTCTGATGTTAAAAAACATGATCCATCCAATGATCCATCCAATCCAATCCCACATCTCTCATGTTAAAAACACCATGATCCATCTATCCAACCCACATCTCTCATGTTAAAAACACTATGATCCATCTATCAACCCACATCTCTGATGTTAAAAACACCATGATCCATCTATCCAACCCACATCTCTGATGTTAAAAACACCATGATCCATCTATCCAACCCACATCTCTCATGTTAAAAACACCATGATCCATCTATCAAACCCACATCTCTCATGTCATGATCCAATCCAACCCACATCTCTCATGTTAAAAACATATGATCCATCTATCCAACCCACATCTCTGATGTTAAAAACACTATGATCCATCTATCCAACCCACATCTCTGATGTTAAAAACCATGATCCATCCAATCAAACCCACATCTCTCATGTTAAAAACACCATGATCCATCCAATCAAACCCACATCTCTCATGTTAAAAACACCATGATCCATCCAATCAAACCCACATCTCTCATGTTAAAAACACCATGATCCATCTATCCAACCCACATCTCTCATGTTAAAAACACCATGATCCATCTATCCAACCCACATCTCTCATGTTAAAAACACCATGATCCATCCAATCAAACCCACATCTCTCATGTTAAAAACACCATGATCATCTATCCAACCCACATCTCTGATGTTAAAAACACCATGATCCATCTATCCAACCCACATCTCTCATGTTAAAAACACTATGATCCATCTATCCAACCCACATCTCTGATGTTAAAAACACCATGATCCATCTATCCAACCCACATCTCTCATGTTAAAAACACCATGATCCATCTATCCAACCCACATCTCTCATGTTAAAAACATCATGATATATCTATCCAACCCACATCTCTCATGTTAAAAACACCATGATCCATCAATCAAACCCACATCTCTCATGTTAAAAACACCATGATCCATCAATCAAACCCACATCTCTCATGTTAAAAACACCATGATCCATCAATCAAACCCACATCTCTGATGTTAAAAACATCATGATCCATCTATCCAACCCACATCTCTGATGTTAAAAACACCATGATCCATCTATCCAACCCACATCTCTCATGTTAAAAACACTCATGATCCATCTATCCAACCCACATCTGATGTTAAAAACATCATGATCCATCTATCCAACCCACATCTCTGATGTTAAAAACACCATGATCCATCTATCCAACCAACATCTCTGATGTTAAAAACACCATGATCCATCTATCAACCCACATCTCTGATGTTAAAAACACCATGATCCATCTATCCAACCCACATCTCTGATGTTAAAAACCCAATCAACCCACATCTCTGATGTTAAAAACACCATGATCCATCTATCCAACCCACATCTCTGATGTTAAAAACACCATGATCCATCTATCCAACCCACATCTCTGATGTTAAAAACACCATGATCCATCTATCCAACCCACATCTCTCATGTTAAAAACATCATGATATATCTATCCAACCCACATCTCTCATGTTAAAAACACCATGATCCATCCAATCAAACCCACATCTCTCATGTTAAAAACACCATGATCCAAAACCCACATCTCTCATGTTAAAAACACCATGATCCATCCAATCAAACCCACATCTCTCATGTTAAAAACACCATGATCCATCCAATCAAACCCACATCTCTGATGTTAAAAACATCATGATCCATCTATCCAACCCACATCTCTGATGTTAAAAACACCATGATCCATCTATCCAACCCACATCTCTCATGTTAAAAACACTATGATCCATCTATCCAACCCACATCTCTGATGTTAAAAACACCATGATCCATCTATCCAACCCATATCTCTCATGCTAAAAACATCATGATCCATCTATCCAACCCACATCGCTCATGTTAAAAACACCATGATCCATCCAATCAAACCCACATCTCTCATGTTAAAAACACTCATGTTAAAAATATGATCCATCTATCCAACCAACATCTCTCATGTTAAAAACACCATGATCCATCTATCCAACCAACATCTCTGATGTTAAAAACACCATGATCCATCTATCCAACCCACATCTCTCATGTTAAAAACACTACGATCCATCTATCCAACCCACATCTCTCATGTTAAAAACATCATGATCCGTCTATCCAACCCACATCTCTCATGTTAAAAACACCATGATCCATCTATCCAACCCACATCTCTCATGTTAAAAACACATGATCCATCTATCCAACCCACATCTCTCATGTTAAAAACATCATGATCCATCTATCCAACCCACATCCTTGTTAAAAACCCACATCTCTCATGTTAAAAACACCATGATCCATCTATCCAACCCACATCTCTCATGTTAAAAACATCATGATATATCTAAAACACTCATGATCCATCCAATCAACCCACATCTCTCATGTTAAAAACACCATGATCCATCCAATCAAACCCACATCTCTCATGTTAAAAACACCATGATCCATCCAATCAAACCACATCTCTCATGTTAAAAACACCACATCAAATCCACATCTGATGTTAAAAACACTATGATCCATCTATCCAACCCACATCTCTGATGTTAAAAACACCATGATCCATCTATCAACCCACATCTCTCATGTTAAAAACATCATGATCCATCTATCCAACCCACATCTCTCATGTTAAAAACATCATGATCCATCTATCCAACCCACATCTCTCATGTTAAAAACACCATGATCCATCTATCCAACCCACATCTCTCATGTTAAAAACATCATGATATATCTATCCAACCCACATCTCTCATGTTAAAAACACCATGATCCATCCAATCAAACCCACATCTCTCATGTTAAAAACACCATGATCCATCCAATCAAACCCACATCTCTCATGTTAAAAACACATGATCCATCAATCAAACCCACATCTCTCATGTTAAAAACACCATGATCCATCCAATCAAACCCACATCTCTGATGTTAAAAACATCATGATCCATCTATCCAACCCACATCTCTGATGTTAAAAACACCATGATCCATCTATCCAACCCACATCTCTCATGTTAAAAACACTATGATCCATCTATCCAACCCACATCTCTGATGTTAAAAACACCATGATCCATCTATCCAACCCATATCTCTCATGTTAAAAACATCATGATCCATCTATCCAACCCACATCTCTCATGTTAAAAACACCATGATCCATCCAATCAAACCCACATCTCTCATGTTAAAAACACCATGATCAATCTATCCAAACCCACATCTCTGATGTTAAAAACTGATCCATCTATCCAACCAACATCTCTCATGTTAAAAACACCATGATCCATCTATCCAACCCACATCTCTGATGTTAAAAACACCATGATCCATCTATCCAACCCACATCTCTCATGTTAAAAACACATGATCCATCTATCAAACCCACATCTCTCATGTTAAAAATCTCTCATGTTAAAAACACCATGATCCATCTATCCAACCAACATCTCTCATGTTAAAAACACCATGATCCATCTATCCAACCCACATCTCTCATGTTAAAAACATCATGATCCATCTATCCAACCCACATCTCTCATGTTAAAAACACCATGATCCATCTATCCAACCCACATCTCTCATGTTAAAAACACCATGATCCATCTATCCAACCCACATCTCTCATGTTAAAAACATCATGATCCATCTATCAACCCACATCTCTCATGTTAAAAAACATGATCCATCTATCCAACCCACATCTATGTTAAAAACACCATGATCCATCCAATCAAACCCACATCTCTGATGTTAAAAACACCATGATCCATCTATCCAACCCACATCTCTGATGTTAAAAACACCATGATCCATCTATCCAACCCACATCTCTGATGTTAAAAACACCATGATCCATCCAATCAAACCCACATCTCTCATGTTAAAAACATCATGATCCATCTATCCAACCCACATCTCTCATGTTAAAAACATCATGATATATCTATCCAACCCACATCTCTCATGTTAAAAACACCATGATCCATCTATCCAACCCACATCTCTGATGTTAAAAACACCATGATCCATCCAATCAAACCCACATCTCTCATGTTAAAAACACCATGATCCATCCAATCAAACCCACATCTCTGATGTTAAAAACACCATGATCCATCTATCCAACCCACATCTCTGATGTTAAAAACACCATGATCCATCCAATCAAACCCACATCTCTCATGTTAAAAACACTATGATCCATCTATCCAACCCACATCTCTCATGTTAAAAACATCATGATCCGTCTATCCAACCCACATCTCTGTTAAAAACACCATGATCCATCTATCCAACCCACATCTCTGATGTTAAAAACACCATGATCCATCTATCCAACCCACATCTCTCATGTTAAAAACACTATGATCCATCTATCCAACCCACATCTCTCATGTTAAAAACATAATGATATATCTATCCAACCCACATCTCTCATGTTAAAAACACCATGATCCATCTATCCAACCCACATCTCTGATGTTAAAAACACCATGATCCATCCAATCAAACCCACATCTCTCATGTTAAAAACACCATGATCCATCCAATCAAACCCACATCTCTCATGTTAAAAACACCATGATCCATCCAATCAAACCCACATCTTTGATGTTAAAAACACCATGATCCATCTATCCAACCCACATCTCTGATGTTAAAAACACCATGATCCATCTATCCAACCCACATCTCTCATGTTAAAAACATCATGATCCATCTATCCAACCCACATCTCTCATGTTAAAAACATCATGATATATCTATCCAACCCACATCTCTCATGTTAAAAACACCATGATCCATCTATCCAACCCACATCTCTGATGTTAAAAACAACGATCCATCCAATCAAACCCACATCTCTCATGTTAAGAACACCATGATCCATCCAATCAAACCCACATCTCTCATGTTAAAAACACCATGATCCATCCAATCAAATCCACATCTCTGATGTTAAAAACACTATGATCCATCTATCCAACCCACATCTCTGATGTTAAAAACACCATGATCCATCCAATCAAACCCACATCTCTCATGTTAAAAACACTATGATCCGTCTATCCAACCCACATCTCTCAAGTTAAAAACATCATGATCCATCTATCCAACCCACATCTCTGATGTTAAAAACATGTTAAAAACACCATGATCCATCTATCCAACCCACATCTCTGATGTTAAAAACACCATGATCCATCTATCCAACCCACACTCATGTTAAAAACACCATGATCCATCTCTCATGTTAAAAACACTATGATCCATCTATCCAACCCACATCTCTCATGTTAAAAACATAATGATATATCTATCCAACCCACATCTCTCATGTTAAAAACACCATGATCCATCTATCCAACCCACATCTCTGATGTTAAAAACACCATGATCCAAATCAAACCCCATCTCTCATGTTCCATCCATCCAATCAAACCACATCTCTCATGTTAAAAACACCATGATCCAAATCAAATCATCTTTGATGTTAAAAACACTATGATCCATCTATCCAACCCACATCTCTGATGTTAAAAACACCATGATCCATCCAATCAAACCCACATCTCTCATGTTAAAAACATCATGATCCATCTATCCAACCCACATCTCTCATGTTAAAAACATCATGATCCATCTATCCAACCCACATCTCTCATGTTAAAAACACCATGATCCATCTATCACATCTCTGATGTTAAAAACACCATGATCCATCTCTGATGTTAAAAACACCATGATCCATCCAATCAAACCCACATCTCTCATGTTAAAAACACCATGATCCATCCAATCAAATCCACATCTCTGATGTTAAAAACACTATGATCCATCTATCCAACCCACATCTCTGATGTTAAAAACACCATGATCCATCCAATCAAACCCACATCTCTCATGTTAAAAACACTATGATCCATCTATCCAACCCACATCTCTGATGTTAAAAACATCTCCAACCAACATATCTGATGTTAAAAACACCATGATCCATCTATCCAACCCACATCTCTGATGTTAAAAACACCATGATCCATCTATCCAAACATCTCTCATGTTAAAAACACCATGATCCATCCATCTCCACATCTCAACATGATCCATCATCTCTGATGTTAAAAACACCATGATCCATCTATCCAACCCACATCTCTGATGTTAAAAACACCATGATCCATCTATCCAACCCACATCTCTCATGTTAAAAACACCATGATCCATCTATCCAACCCACATCTCTCATGTTAAAAACATCATGATATATCTATCCAACCCACATCTCTCATGTTAAAAACACCATGATCCATCCAATCAAACCCACATCTCATGTTCATGATCCATTCAAACCCAATCTCTCATGTTAAAAACACCATGATCCATCCAATCAAACCCACATCTCTCATGTTAAAAACACCATGATCCATCCAATCAAACCCACATCTCTGATGTTAAAAACATCATGATCCATCTATCCAACCCACATCTCTGATGTTAAAAACACCATGATCCATCTATCCAACCCACATCTCTCATGTTAAAAACACTATGATCCATCTATCCAACCCACATCTCTGATGTTAAAAACACCATGATCCATCTATCCAACCCATATCTCTCATGTTAAAAACATCATGATCCATCTATCCAACCCACATCGCTCATGTTAAAAACACCATGATCCATCCAATCAAACCCACATCTCTCATGTTAAAAACACCATGATCAATCTATCCAAACCCACATCTCTGATGTTAAAAACACTATGATCCATCTATCCAACCAACATCTCTCATGTTAAAAACACCATGATCCATCTATCCAACCAACATCTCTGATGTTAAAAACACCATGATCCATCTATCCAACCCACATCTCTCATGTTAAAAACACTACGATCCATCTATCCAACCCACATCTCTCATGTTAAAAACATCATGATCCGTCTATCCAACCCACATCTCTCATGTTAAAAACACCATGATCCATCTATCCAACCCACATCTCTCATGTTAAAAACACTACGATCCATCTATCCAACCCACATCTCTCATGTTAAAAACATCATGATCCATCTATCCAACCCACATCTCTCTTGTTAAAAACACCATGATCCATCTATCCAACCCACATCTCTCATGTTAAAAACACCATGATCCATCTATCCAACCCACATCTCTCATGTTAAAAACATCATGATATATCTATCCAACCCACATCTCTCATGTTAAAAACACCATGATCCATCTATCCAACCCACATCTCTGATGTTAAAAACACCATGATCCATCCAATCAAACCCACATCTCTCATGTTAAGAACACCATGATCCATCCAATCAAACCCACATCTCTCATGTTAAAAACACCATGATCCATCCAATCAAATCCACATCTCTGATGTTAAAAACACCATGATCCATCTATCCAACCCACATCTCTGATGTTAAAAACACCATGATCCATCTATCCAACCCACATCTCTCATGTTAAAAACATCATGATCCGTCTATCCAACCCACATCTCTCATGTTAAAAACACCATGATCCATCTATCCAACCCACATCTCTCATGTTAAAAACACCATGATCCATCTATCCAACCCACATCTCTCATGTTAAAAACATCATGATATATCTATCCAACCCACATCTCTCATGTTAAAAACACCATGATCCATCCAATCAAACCCACATCTCTCATGTTAAAAACACCATGATCCATCCAATCAAACCCACATCTCTCATGTTAAAAACACCATGATCCATCCAATCAAACCCACATCTCTCATGTTAAAAACACCATGATCCATCCAATCAAACCCACATCTCTGATGTTAAAAACATCATGATCCATCTATCCAACCCACATCTCTGATGTTAAAAACACCATGATCCATCTATCCAACCCACATCTCTCATGTTAAAAACACTATGATCCATCTATCCAACCCACATCTCTGATGTTAAAAACACCATGATCCATCTATCCAACCCATATCTCTCATGTTAAAAACATCATGATCCATCTATCTCGCTCATGTTAAAAACACCATGATCCATCCATCTATCTCATGTTAAAAACCCACATCTCTCTGATGTTAAAAACACATGATCCATCTATCAAACCAACATCTCTCATGTTAAAAACACCATGATCCATCTATCCAACCAACATCTCTGATGTTAAAAACACCATGATCCATCTATCCAACCCACATCTCTCATGTTAAAAAAACACCATGATCCATAAAAACATCTCTATCCAACCCACATCTCTCATGTTAAAAACACCATGATCCATCTATCCAACCCACATCTCTCATGTTAAAAACACCATGATCCATCCAATCCAACCCACATCTCTCATGTTAAAAACATCATGATCCATCTATCCAACCCACATCTCTCTTGTTAAAAACACCATGATCCATCTATCCAACCCACATCTCTCATGTTAAAAACACCATGATCCATCTATCCAACCCACATCTCTCATGTTAAAAACATCATGATATATCTATCCAACCCACATCTCTCATGTTAAAAACACCATGATCCATCTATCCAACCCACATCTCTGATGTTAAAAACACCATGATCCATCCAATCAAACCCACATCTCTCATGTTAAGAACACCATGATCCATCCAATCAAACCCACATCTCTCATGATCCATAAAAACATCTTTGATGTTAAAAACACATGATCCATCTATCCAACCCACATCTCTGATGTTAAAAACACCATGATCCATCCAATCAAACCCACATCTCTCATGTTAAAAACATCATGATCCATCTATCCAACCCACATCTCTCATGTTAAAAACATCATGATATATCTATCCAACCCACATCTCTCATGTTAAAAACACCATGATCCATCTATCCAACCCACATCTCTGATGTTAAAAACACCACGATCCATCCAATCAAACCCACATCTCTCATGTTAAAAACACCATGATCCATCCAATCAAATCCACATCTCTGATGTTAAAAACACTATGATCCATCTATCCAACCCACATCTCTGATGTTAAAAACACCATGATCCATCCAATCAAACCCACATCTCTCATGTTAAAAACACTATGATCCATCTATCCAACCCACATCTCTCATGTTAAAAACATCATGATCCGTCTATCCAACCCACATCTCTCAAGTTAAAAACACCATGATCCATCTATCCAACCCACATCTCTGATGTTAAAAACACCATGATCCATCTATCCAACCCACATCTCTCATGTTAAAAACACTATGATCCATCTATCCAACCCACATCTCTCATGTTAAAAACATAATGATATATCTATCCAACCCACATCTCTCATGTTAAAAACACCATGATCCATCTATCCAACCCACATCTCTGATGTTAAAAACACCATGATCCATCCAATCAAACCCACATCTCTCATGTTAAGAACACCATGATCCATCCAATCAAACCCACATCTCTCATGTTAAAAACACCATGATCCATCCAATCAAATCCACATCTTTGATGTTAAAAACACTATGATCCATCTATCCAACCCACATCTCTGATGTTAAAAACACCATGATCCATCCAATCAAACCCACATCTCTCATGTTAAAAACATCATGATCCATCTATCCAACCCACATCTCTCATGTTAAAAACATCATGATATATCTATCCAACCCACATCTCTCATGTTAAAAACACCATGATCCATCTATCCAACCCACATCTCTGATGTTAAAAACACCACGATCCATCCAATCAAACCCACATCTCTCATGTTAAGAACACCATGATCCATCCAATCAAACCCACATCTCTCATGTTAAAAACACCATGATCCATCCAATCAAATCCACATCTCTGATGTTAAAAACACTATGATCCATCTATCCAACCCACATCTCTGATGTTAAAAACACCATGATCCATCCAATCAAACCCACATCTCTCATGTTAAAAACACTATGATCCATCTATCCAACCCACATCTCTCATGTTAAAAACATCATGATCCGTCTATCCAACCCACATCTCTCAAGTTAAAAACACCATGATCCATCTATCCAACCCACATCTCTGATGTTAAAAACACCATGATCCATCTATCCAACCCACATCTCTCATGTTAAAAACACTATGATCCATCTATCCAACCCACATCTCTGATGTTAAAAACACCATGATCCATCCAATCAAACCCACATCTCTCATGTTAAAAACACCATGATCCATCCAATCAAACCCACATCTCTGATGTTAAAAACATCATGATCCATCTATCCAACCCACATCTCTGATGTTAAAAACACTATGATCCATCTATCCAACCCACATCTCTGATGTTAAAAACCATGATCCATCCAATCAAACCCACATCTCTCATGTTAAAAACACCATGATCCATCCAATCAAACCCACATCTCTGATGTTAAAAACATCATGATCCATCTATCCAACCCACATCTCTGATGTTAAAAACACCATGATCCATCTATCCAACCCACATCTCTCATGTTAAAAACACTATGATCCATCTATCCAACCCACATCTCTGATGTTAAAAACACCATGATCCATCTATCCAACCCACATCTCTCATGTTAAAAACACTATGATCCATCTATCCAACCCACATCTCTGATGTTAAAAACATCATGATCCATCTATCCAACCCACATCTCTGATGTTAAAAACACCATGATCCATCTATCCAACCCACATCTCTCATGTTAAAAACACCATGATCCATCCAATCAAATCCACATCTCTGATGTTAAAAACACCATGATCCATCTATCCAACCAACATCTCTGATGTTAAAAACACCATGATCCATCTATCCAACCCACATCTCTGATGTTAAAAACACCATGATCCATCTATCCAACCCAATCTCTGATGTTAAAAACACCATGATCCATCTATCCAACCCACATCTCTCATGTTAAAAACACCATGATCCATCTATCCAACCCACATCTCTCATGTTAAAAACATCATGATATATCTATCCAACCCACATCTCTCATGTTAAAAACACCATGATCCATCCAATCAAACCCACATCTCTCATGTTAAAAACACCATGATCCATCCAATCAAACCCACATCTCTCATGTTAAAAACACCATGATCCATCCAATCAAACCCACATCTCTCATGTTAAAAACACCATGATCCATCCAATCAAACCCACATCTCTGATGTTAAAAACATCATGATCCATCTATCCAACCCACATCTCTGATGTTAAAAACACCATGATCCATCTATCCAACCCACATCTCTCATGTGATCCAAAAACATCTCTGATGTTAAAAACACCATGATCCATCTATCCAACCCATATCTCTCATGTTAAAAACATCATGATCCATCTATCCAACCCACATCTCTGATGTTAAAAACACCATGATCCATCTATCCAACCCATATCTCTCATGTTAAAAACATCATGATCCATCTATCCAACCCACATCTCTCATGTTAAAAACACCATGATCCATCCAATCAAACCCACATCTCTCATGTTAAAAACACCATGATCAATCTATCCAAACCCACATCTCTGATGTTAAAAACACTATGATCCATCTATCCAACCAACATCTCTCATGTTAAAAACATGATCCATCATGATCCATGTTCATGATCCATCTATCCAACCCACATCTCTCATGTTAAAAACACCATGATCCATCAATCAAACCCACATCTCTCATGTTAAAAACACCATGATCCATCTATCCAACCCACATCTCTCATGTTAAAAACACCAATCCATCTATCCAACCCACATCTCTGATGTTAAAAACACCAAAAACATCTCTGATCCATGATCCATCCAATCAAACCCACATCTCTCATGTTAAAAACAACCCACATCTCTGATGTTAAAAACACCATGATCCATCAATCAAACCCACATCTCTCATGTTAAAAACACCATGATCCATCTATCCAACCCACATCTCTCATGTTAAAAACATCATGATCCGTCCATCTCTCAAGTTAAAAACACCATGATCCATCTATCCAACCCACATCTCTGATGTTAAAAACACCATGATCCATCTATCCAACCCACATCTCTCATGTTAAAAACACATGATCCATCTATCCAACCCACATCTCTCATGTTAAAAACATCATGATCCATCTATCCAACCCACATCTCTCATGTTAAAAACACCATGATCCATCTATCCAACCCACATCTCTGATGTTAAAAACACCATGATCCATCAAAACCCACATCTCTCATGTTAAAAACACCATGATCCATCAATCAAACCCACATCTCTCATGTTAAAAACACCATGATCCATCCAAAACATCTCTGATGTTAAAACACCATGATCCATCTATCCAACCCACATCTCTGATGTTAAAAACACCATGATCCATCTATCAAACCCACATCTCTGATGTTAAAAACACCATGATCCATCTATCCAACCCACATCTCTCATGTTAAAAACATCATGATCCATCTATCCAACCCACATCTCTCATGTTAAAAACACCATGATCCATCTATCAACCCACATCTCTGATGTTAAAAACACCATGATCCATCTAATCAACCCACATCTCTCATGTTAAAAACACCATGATCCATCAATCCAACCCACATCTCTCATGTTAAAAACACCATGATCCATCCAATCTCCACATCTCTGATGTTAAAAACACCATGATCCATCTATCCAACCCACATCTCTGATGTTAAAAACACCATGATCCATCAATCAAACCCACATCTCTCATGTTAAAAACACCATGATCCATCTATCCAACCCACATCTCTCATGTTAAAAACATCATGATCCATCTATCCAACCCACATCTCTCATGTTAAAAACACCATGATCCATCTATCAACCCACATCTCTCATGTTAAAAACACCATGATCCATCTATCCAACCCACATCTCTCATGTTAAAAACACCATGATCCATCTATCCAACCCACATCTCTGATGTTAAAAACACCATGATCCATCCAATCAAACCCACATCTCTCATGTTAAAAACACCATGATCCATCAATCAAACCCACATCTCTCATGTTAAAAACACCATGATCCATCAATCAAACCCACATCTCTGATGTTAAAAACACCATGATCCATTAAAAACACTCATGATGATCCATCCAATCAAACCCACATCTCTGATGTTAAAAACATCATGATCCATCTATCCAACCCACATCTCTGATGTTAAAAACACCATGATCCATCTATCCAACCCACATCTCTCATGTTAAAAACACTATGATCCATCTATCCAACCCACATCTCTGATGTTAAAAACACCATGATCCATCTATCCAACCCACATCTCTCATGTTAAAAACACATGATCCATCTATCCAACCCACATCTCTGATGTTAAAAACATCATGATCCATCTATCACATCTCTGATGTTAAAAACACCATGATCCATCTATCCAACCCACATCTCTCATGTTAAAAACACCATGATCCATCCAATCAAATCCACATCTCTGATGTTAAAAACACCATGATCCATCTATCCAACCAACATCTCTGATGTTAAAAACACCATGATCCATCTATCCAACCCACATATCTGATGTTAAAAACACCATGATCCATCTATCCAACCCACATCTCTGATGTTAAAAACACCATGATCCATCTATCCAACCCACATCTCTCATGTTAAAAACACCATGATCCATCTATCCAACCCACATCTCTCATGTTAAAAACATCATGATATATCTATCCAACCCACATCTCTCATGTTAAAAACACCATGATCCATCCAATCAAACCCACATCTCTCATGTTAAAAACACCATGATCCATCCAATCAAACCCACATCTCTCATGTTAAAAACACCATGATCCATCCAATCAAACCCACATCTCTCATGTTAAAAACACCATGATCCATCCAATCAAACCCACATCTCTGATGTTAAAAACATCATGATCCATCTATCCAACCCACATCTCTGATGTTAAAAACACCATGATCCATCTATCCAACCCACATCTCTCATGTTAAAAACACTATGATCCATCTATCCAACCCACATCTCTGATGTTAAAAACACCATGATCCATCTATCCAACCCATATCTCTCATGTTAAAAACATCATGATCCATCTATCCAACCCACATCTCTCATGTTAAAAACATCATGATATATCTATCCAACCCACATCTCATGTTAAAAACACCAATCAATCAAACCCACATCTCTCATGTTAAAAACACCATGATCCATCTATCCAAACCCACATCTCTGATGTTAAAAACACCATGATCCATCTATCCAACCAACATCTCTCATGTTAAAAAAACATCTCTGATGTTAAAAACATCATGATCCATCTATCCAACCCACATCTCTCATGTTAAAAACACCATGATCCATCTATCCAACCCACATCTCTCATGTTAAAAACACCATGATCCATCTATCCAACCCACATCTCTCATGTTAAAAACATCATGATCCATCTATCCAACCCACATCTCTCATGTTAAAAACACCATGATCCATCTATCAACCCACATCTCTCATGTTAAAAACACCATGATCCATCCAATCAAACCCACATCTCTCATGTTAAAAACACCATGATCCATCATGATCCATCCAATCAAACCCACATCTCTGATGTTAAAAACACCATGATCCATCTATCCAACCCACATCTCTGATGTTAAAAACACCATGATCCATCTATCCAACCCACATCTCTGATGTTAAAAACATCATGATCCATCTATCCAACCCACATCTCTGATGTTAAAAACACCATGATCCATCAATCAAAAATCTCTCATGTTAAAAACATCATGATCCATCTATCCAACCCACATCTCTGATGTTAAAAACATCATGATCCATCAATCAAACCCACATCTCTCATGTTAAAAACACCATGATCCATCTATCCAACCCACATCTCTCATGTTAAAAACACCATGATCCATCTATCAAACCCACATCTCTGATGTTAAAAACACCATGATCCATCTATCCAACCCACATCTCTGATGTTAAAAACACCATGATCCATCTATCCAACCCACATCTCTGATGTTAAAAACACCATGATCCATCTATCCAACCCACATCTCTCATGTTAAAAACACCATGATCCATCTATCAAACCCACATCTCTCATGTTAAAAACACCATGATCCATCTATCCAACCCACATCTCTCATGTTAAAAACACCATGATCCATCTATCCAACCCACATCTCTCATGTTAAAAACAAATCCACACCATCTGATGTTCCATCAATCAAACCCACATCTCTCATGTTAAAAACACCATGATCCATCAATCAACCCACATCTCTCATGATGTTAAAAACACCATGATCCATCTATCCAACCCACATCTCTGATGTTAAAAACATCATGATCCATCTATCCAACCCACATCTCTCATGTTAAAAACACCATGATCCATCTATCCAACCAACATATCTGATGTTAAAAACACCATGATCCATCTATCCAACCCACATCTCTGATGTTAAAAACACCATGATCCATCTATCCAACCCACATCTCTCATGTTAAAAACACCATGATCCATCCAATCAAATCCACATCTCTGATGTTAAAAACACCATGATCCATCTATCCAACCAACATATCTGATGTTAAAAACACCATGATCCATCTATCCAACCCACATATCTGATGTTAAAAACACCATGATCCATCTATCCAACCCACATCTCTGATGTTAAAAACACCATGATCCATCTATCCAACCCACATCTCTCATGTTAAAAACACCATGATCCATCTATCCAACCCACATCTCTCATGTTAAAAACATCATGATATATCTATCCAACCCACATCTCTCATGTTAAAAACACCATGATCCATCCAATCAAACCCACATCTCTCATGTTAAAAACACCATGATCCATCCAATCAAACCCACATCTCTCATGTTAAAAACACCATGATCCATCCAATCAAACCCACATCTCTCATGTTAAAAACACCATGATCCATCCAATCAAACCCACATCTCTGATGTTAAAAACATCATGATCCATCTATCCAACCCACATCTCTGATGTTAAAAACACCATGATCCATCTATCCAACCCACATCTCTCATGTTAAAAACACTATGATCCATCTATCCAACCCACATCTCTGATGTTAAAAACACCATGATCCATGATCCATCTCATGTTAAAAACATCATGATCCATCTATCCAACCCACATCTCTCATGTTAAAAACATCATGATATATCTATCCAACCCACATCTCTCATGTTAAAAACACCATGATCCATCTATCCAACCCACATCTCTGATGTTAAAAACACCATGATCCATCTATCCAACCCACATCTCTCATGTTAAAAACATCATGATCCGTCTATCCAACCCACATCTCTCATGTTAAAAACACCATGATCCATCTATCCAACCCACATCTCTCATGTTAAAAACACCACGATCCATCATCCAACCCACATCTCTCATGTTAAAAACATCATGTTAAAAACATCTCTCATGTTAAAAACACCATGATCCATGCAATCAAACCCACATCTCTCATGTTAAAAACACCATGATCCATCCAATCAAACCCACATCTCTCATGTTAAAAACACCATGATCCATCCAATCAAACCCACATCTCTGATGTTAAAAACATCATGATCCATCTATCCAACCCACATCTCTGATGTTAAAAACACCATGATCCATCTATCCAACCCACATCTCTCATGTTAAAAACACTATGATCCATCTATCCAACCCACATCTCATGTTAAAAACATCATGATCCATCTATCCAACCCACATCTCTGATGTTAAAAACACCATGATCCATCTATCCAACCCACATCTCTCATGTTAAAAACACCATGATCCATCAATCCAACCCACATCTCTGATGTTAAAAACACCATGATCCATCAATCAAACCCACATCTCTCATGTTAAAAACACCATGATCCATCTATCAAACCCACATCTCTGATGTTAAAAACACCATGATCCATCTATCAACCCACATCTCTGATGTTAAAAACACCATGATCCATCTATCCAACCCACATCTCTGATGTTAAAAACACCATGATCCATCTATCCAACCCACATCTCTCATGTTAAAAACATCATGATCCATCTATCCAACCCACATCTCTCATGTTAAAAACACCATGATCCATCTATCCAACCCACATCTCTCATGTTAAAAACACCATGATCCATCATGTTAAAAACACCATGATCCATCAATCAAACCCACATCTCTCATGTTAAAAACACCATGATCCATCAAACCCACATCTGATGTTAAAAAACATCATGATCCATCTATCCAACCAACATCTCTGATGTTAAAAACACCATGATCCATCTATCCAACATGATCCATCTATCATCTCTGATGTTAAAAACATCATGATCCATCTATCCAACCCACATCTCTGATGTTAAAAACACCACGACCCATCTATCCAACCCACATCTCTCATGTTAAAAACACCATGATCCATCCAATCAAACCCACATCTCTCATGTTAAAAACACCATGATCCATCTATCCAACCCACATCTCTCATGTTAAAAACACCATGATCCATCCAATCAAACCCACATCTCTCATGTTAAAAACACCATGATCCATCTATCCAACCCACATCTCTGATGTTAAAAACACTATGATCCATCTATCCAACCCACATCTCTGATGGTAAAAACACCATGATCCATCTATCCAACCCACATCTCTCGTGTTAAAAACACCATGATCCATCCAATCAAACCCACATCTCTCATGTTAAAACACCATGATCCATCTATCCAACCCACATCTCTCATGTTAAAAACACCATGATCCATCATCCATCTCTCATGTTAAAAACCCACATCAAACCCACATCTCTCATGTTAAAAACACCATGATCCATCTATCCAACCCACATCTCTCATGTTAAAAACACCATGATCCATCTATCCAACCCACATCTCTCATGTTAAAAACACCATGATCCATCTATCCAACCCACATCTCTCATGTTAAAAACACCATGATCCATCCAATCAAACCCACATCTCTCATGTTAAAAACACCATGATCCATCTATCAAATCATGATCCACATCTCTCTGATGTTAAAAACACCATGATCCATCTATCCAACCCACATCTCTGATCCATGATCCCAATCAAACCCACATCTCTCATGTTAAAAACACCATGATCCATCCAATCAAATCCACATCTCTGATGTTAAAAACACCATGATCCATCTATCCAACCCACATCTTTGATGTTAAAAACACCATGATCCATCTATCCAACCCACATCTCTGATGTTAAAAACACCATGATCCATCTATCAACCCACATCTCTCATGTTAAAACATCTCTCATCATGATCCATCTATCCAACCCACATCTCTCATGTTAAAAACATCATGATATATCTATCCAACCCACATCTCTCATGTTAAAAACACCATGATCCATCTATCAAACCCACATCTCTCATGTTAAAAACACCACGATCCATCCAATCAAACCCACATCTCTCATGTTAAAAACACCATGATCCATCCAATCAAACCCACATCTCTCATGTTAAAACACCATGATCCATCCAATCAAATCCACATCTCTGATGTTAAAACCATGATCCATCTATCCAACCCACATCTCTGATGTTAAAAACACCATGATCCATCCAATCAAACCCACATCTCTCATGTTAAAAACACCATGATCCATCTATCCAACCCATCTCTCATGTTCTGATCCATCTATCATGTTAAAAACATCATGATCCATCTATCCAACCCACATCTCTCATGTTAAAAACACCATGATCCATCTATCCAACCCACATCTCTGATGTTAAAAACACCATGATCCATCTATCCAACCCACATCTCTCATGTTAAAAACACCATGATCCATCTATCCAACCCACATCTCTCATGTTAAAAACACCATGATCCATCTATCCAACCCACATCTCATGATGTTAAAAACACCATGATCCATCCAATCAAACCCACATCTCTCATGTTAAAAACACCATGATCCATCCAATCAAACCCACATCTCTCATGTTAAAAACACCATGATCCATCCAATCAAATCCACATCTTTGATGTTAAAAACACTATGATCCATCTATCCAACCCACATCTCTGATGTTAAAAACACCATGATCCATCCAACCCACATCTCTCATGTTAAAAACACCATGATCCATCTATCCAACCCACATCTCATGTTAAAAACATCATGATCCATCTATCCAACCCACATCTCTCATGTTAAAAACACCATGATCCATCTATCCAACCCACATCTCTCATGTTAAAAACCATCCATCTATGATCCATCTATCCAACCCACATCTCTCATGTTAAAAACACCATGATCCATCCAATCAAACCCACATCTCTGATGTTAAAAACACCATGATCCATCAATCAAACCCACATCTCTCATGTTAAAAACACCATGATCCATCCAATCAAACCCACATCTCTCATGTTAAAAACATCATGATCCATCTATCCAACCCACATCTCTGATGTTAAAAACATCATGATCCATCTATCCAACCCACATCTCTCATGTTAAAAACACCATGATCCATCTATCCAACCCACATCTCTGATGTTAAAAACACCATGATCCATCTATCCAACCCACATCTCTCATGTTAAAAACATCATGATCCATCTATCCAACCCACATCTCTGATGTTAAAAACACCATGATCCATCCATCTCTCATCATGATCAACCCACATCTCTGATGTTAAAAACATCATGATCCATCTATCCAAAACATCTCTGATGTTCATGATCCATCTATCCAACCCACATCTCTGATGTTAAAAACCATGATCCATCCAATCAAACCCACATCTCTCATGTTAAAAACACCATGATCCATCCAATCAAACCCACATCTCTGATGTTAAAAACATCATGATCCATCTATCCAACCCACATCTCTGATGTTAAAAACACCATGATCCATCTATCCAACCCACATCTCTCATGTTAAAAACATATGATCCATCTATCCAAACATCTCTGATGTTAAAAAACCATGATCCATCTATCCAACCCACATCTCTCATGTTAAAAACACCATGATCCATCTATCCAACCCACATCTCTCATGTTAAAAACACCATGATCCATCTATCCAACCCACATCTCTCATGTTAAAAACATCATGATACATCTATCCAACCCACATCTCTCATGTTAAAAACACCATGATCCATCTATCCAACCCACATCTCTGATGTTAAAAACACCATGATCCATCCAATCAAACCCACATCTCTCATGTTAAGAACACCATTATCCATCCAATCAAACCCACATCTCTCATGTTAAAAACACCATGATCCATCTGATGTTAAAAACACCATGATCCAATCAAATCCACATCTCTGATGTTAAAAACACTCATGATCCATCTATCCAACCCACATCTCTCATGTTAAAAAAACACCATGATCCATCCAATCAAATCTCCACATCTCTCATGTTAAAAACACCATGATCCATCAATCAAACCCACATCTCTCATGTTAAAAACACCATGATCCATCCAATCAAACCCACATCTCTCATGTTAAAAACACCATGATCCATCCAATCAAATCAAACCCACATCTCTCATGTTAAAAACACCATGATCCATCAATCTGATGTTAAAAACATCATGATCCATCTATCCAACCCACATCTCTGATGTTAAAAACACCATGATCCATCTATCCAACCCACATCTCTCATACATTTACATTTAAGTCATTTAGCAGACGCTCTTATCCAGAGCGACTTACAAATTGGTGCATTCACCTTATGACATCCAGTGGAACAGTAGTGCATCTAAATCTTTTAAGGGGGGTGAGAGGGATTACTTTATCCTATCCTAGGTATTCCTTAAAGAGGTGGGGTTTCAGGTGTCTCCGGAAGGTGGTGATTGACTCCGCTGTCCTGGCGTCGTGAGGGAGTTTGTTCCACCATTGGGGGGCCAGAGCAGCGAACAGTTTTGACTGGGCTGAGCGGGAACTGTACTTCCTCAGTGGTAGGGAGGCGAGCAGGCCAGAGGTGGATGAACGCAGTGCCCTTGTTTGGGTGTAGGGCCTGATCAGAGCCTGGAGGTACTGAGGTGCCGTTCCCCTCACAGCTCCGTAGGCAAGCACCATGGTCTTGTAGCGGATGCGAGCTTCAACTGGAAGCCAGTGGAGAGAGCGGAGGAGCGGGGTGACGTGAGAGAACTTGGGAAGGTTGAACACCAGACGGGCTGCGGCGTTCTGGATGAGTTGTAGGGGTTTAATGGCACAGGCAGGGAGCCCAGCCAACAGCGAGTTGCAGTAATCCAGACGGGAGATGACGAGTGCCTGGATTAGGACCTGCGCCGCTTCCTGTGTGAGGCAGGGTCGTACTCTGCGGATGTTGTAGAGCATGAACCTACAGGAACGGGCCACCGCCTTGATGTTAGTTGAGAACGACAGGGTGTTGTCCAGGATCACGCCAAGGTTCTTAGCGCTCTGGGAGGAGGACACAATGGAGTTGTCAACCGTGATGGCGAGATCATGGAACGGGCAGTCCTTCCCCGGGAGGAAGAGCAGCTCCGTCTTGCCGAGGTTCAGCTTGAGGTGGTGATCCGTCATCCACACTGATATGTCTGCCAGACATGCAGAGATGCGATTCGCCACCTGATCATCAGAAGAGGGAAAGGAGAAGATTAATTGTGTGTCGTCTGCATAGCAATGATAGGAGAGACCATGTGAGGTTATGACAGAGCCAAGTGACTTGGTGTATAGCGAGAATAGGAGAGGGCCTAGAACAGAGCCCTGGGGGACACCAGTGGTGAGAGCACGTGGTGTGGAGACGGATTCTCGCCACGCCACCTGGTAGGAGCGACCTGTCAGGTAGGATACAATCCAAGCGTGGGCCGCGCCGGAGATGCCCAACTCGGAGAGGGTGGAGAGGAGGATCTGATGGTTCACAGTATCGAAGGCAGCCGATAGGTCTAGAAGGATGAGAGCAGAGGAGAGAGAGTTAGCTTTAGCAGTGCGGAGCGCCTCCGTGATACAGAGAAGAGCAGTCTCAGTTGAATGACTAGTCTTGAAACCTGACTGATTTGGATCAAGAAGGTCATTCTGAGAGAGATAGCGGGAGAGCTGGCCAAGGACGGCACGTTCAAGAGTTTTGGAGAGAAAAGAAAGAAGGGATACTGGTCTGTAGTTGTTGACATCGGAGGGATCGAGTGTAGGTTTTTTCAGAAGGGGTGCAACTCTCGCTCTCTTGAAGACGGAAGGGACGTAGCCAGCGGTCAGGGATGAGTTGATGAGCGAGGTGAGGTAAGGGAGAAGGTCTCCGGAAATGGTCTGGAGAAGAGAGGGGGATAGGGTCAAGCGGGCAGGTTGTTGGGCGGCCGGCCGTCACAAGACGCGAGATTTCATCTGGAGAGAGGGGGAGAAAGAGGTCAGAGCACAGGGTAGGGCAGTGTGAGCAGAACCAGCGGTGTCGTTTGACTTAGCAAACGAGGATCGGATGTCGTCGACCTTCTTTTCAAAATGGTTGACGAAGTCATCTGCAGAGAGGGAGGAGGGGGGAGGGGGAGGAGGATTCAGGAGGGAGGAGAAGGTTGCAAAGAGCTTCCTAGGGTTAGAGGCAGATGCTTGGAATTTAGAGTGGTAGAAAGTGGCTTTAGCAGCAGAGAGAGAAGAGGAAAATGTAGAGAGGAGGGAGTGAAAGGATGTCAGGTCCGCAGGGAGGCGAGTTTTCCTCCATTTCCGCTCGGCTGCCCGGAGCCCTGTTCTGTGAGCTCGCAATGAGTCGTTGAGCCACGGAGCGGGAGGGGAGGACCGAGCCGGCCTGGAGGATAGGGGACATAGAGAGTCAAAGGATGCAGAAAGGGAGGAGAGGAGGGTTGAGGAGGCAGAATCAGGAGATAGGTTGGAGAAGGTTTGAGCAGAGGGAAGAGATGATAGGATGGAAGAGGAGAGAGTAGCGGGGGAGAGAGAGCGAAGGTTGGGACGGCGCGATACCATCCGAGTAGGGGCAGTGTGGGAAGTGTTGGATGAGAGCGAGAGGGAGAAGGATACGAGGTAGTGGTCGGAGACTTGGAGGGAGTTGCAATGAGGTTAGTGGAAGAACAGCATCTAGTAAAGATGAGGTCGAGCGTATTTCCTGCCTTGTGAGTAGGGGGGAAGGTGAGAGGGTGAGGTCGAAAGAGGAGAGGAGTGGAAAGAAGGAGGCAGAGAGGAATGAGTCAAAGGTAGACGTGGGGAGGTTAAAGTCGCCCAGAACTGTGAGAGGTGAGCCGTCCTCAGGAAAGGAGCTTATCAAGGCATCAAGCTCATTGATGAACTCTCCGAGGAACCTGGAGGGCGATAAATGATAAGGATGTTAAGCTTGAAAGGGCTGGTAACTGTGACAGCATGGAATTCAAAGGAGGCGATAGACAGATGGGTAAGGGGAGAAAGAGAGAATGACCACTTGGGAGAGATGAGGATCCCGGTGCCACCACCCCGCTGACCAGAAGCTCTCGGGTGTGCGAGAACACGTGGGCAGACGAAGAGAGAGCAGTAGGAGTAGCAGTGTTGTCTGTGGTGATCCATGTTTCCGTCAGTGCCAAGAAGTCGAGGGACTGGAGGGAGGCATAGGCTGAGATGAACTCTGCCTTGTTGGCCGCAGATCGGCAGTTCCAGAGGCTACCGGAGACCTGGAACTCCACGTGGGTCGTGCGCGCTGGGACCACCAGATTAGGTGGCCGCGCCCACGCGGTGTGGAGCGTTTGTATGGTCTGTGCAGAGAGGAGAGAACAGGGATAGACAGACACATAGTTGACAGGCTACACAAGAGGCTACGCTAATGCAAAGGAGATTGAATGACAAGTGGACTACACGTCTCGAGTGTTCAGAAAGTTAAGCTTACGTAGCAAGAATCTTATTGACTAAAATGATTAAAATGATACAGTACTGCTGAAGTAGGCTAGCTGGCAGAGGCTGCGTTGTTGACTATGTAGGCTAGCTGGCAGTGTCTGCGTTGTTGACACTACACTAATCAAGTCGTTCCGTTGAGTGTAATGGTTTCTACTGTGCTACTGTGCTGCTATTCGGGGCTAGCTGGCTAGCTAGCAGTGTTGATTTACGTTACGTTGCGTTAAAAGAACGACAATAGCTGGCTAGCTAACCTAGGAAATCGCTCAAGACTACACAATTATCTTTGATACAAAGACGGCTATGTAGCTAGCTATGTAGCTAGCTATGATCAAACAAATCAAGCTGTTGTACTGTAATGAAATGAAAAATGTGATACTACCTGTGGAGCGAAGCGAAATGCGACCGGATTGTTGAGTGCGGAAGTTCTGTTACGTTAAGGACGACGAATAGCTGGCTAGGTAACCTCGGTAAATTAAGATAATCACTCTAAAACTACACACTCTAAACTACACAATTATCTTGGATACGAAGACAGCAAAGACAACTATGTAGCTAGCTAACACTACACTAATCAAGTCGTTCAGTTGAGTGTAAGTTGTGCTGCTAATCGGTAGACGGTGGACTAGCTAACGGTGGACGTTAGCTAGCTAGCTAGCTGCAGGGCGGTGTAGACCTCATGTTAAAAACACTATGATCCATCTATCCAACCCACATCTCTGATGTTAAAAACACCATGATCCATCTATCCAACCCATATCTCTCATGTTAAAAACATCATGATCCATCTATCCAACCCACATCTCTGATGTTAAAAACACCATGATCCATCTATCCAACCCATATCTCTCATGTTAAAAACATCATGATCCATCTATCCAACCCACATCTCTCATGTTAAAAACACCATGATCCATCCAATCAAACCCACATCTCCGATGTTAAAAACACCATGATCAATCTATCCAAACCCACATCTCTGATGTTAAAAACACTATGATCCATCTATCCAACCCACATCTCTCATGTTAAAAACACCATGATCCATCTATCCAACCAACATCTCTGATGTTAAAAACACCATGATCCATCTATCCAACCAACATCTCTGATGTTAAAAACACCATGATCCATCTATCCAACCCACATCTCTCATGTTAAAAACACTATGATCCATCTATCCAACCCACATCTCTCATGTTAAAAACATCATGATCCGTCTATCCAACCCACATCTCTGATGTTAAAAACACCATGATCCATCTATCCAACCCACATTTCTGATGTTAAAAACACCATAATCCATCCAATCAAACCCACACCTCTCATGTTAAAAACACCATGATCCATCTATCCAACCCACATCTCTGATGTTAAAAACACCATGATCCATCTATCCAACCCACATCTCTCATGTTAAAAACACCATAATCCATCTATCCAACCCACATCTCTCATGTTAAAAACACCATGATCCATCTATCCAACCCACATCTCTCATGTTAAAAACACCATGATCCATCTATCCAACCCACATCTCTGATGTTAAAAACACCATGATCCATCTATCCAACCCACATCTCTGATGTTAAAACACCATGATCCCATGATCCATCTATCCAACCCACATCTCTGATGTTAAAAACACCATGATCCATCTATCCAACCCACATCTCTGATGTTAAAAACACCATGATCCATCTATCCAACCCCATCTCTGATGTTAAAAACACCATGATCCATCTATCCAACCCACATCTCTGATGTTAAAAACACCATGATCCATCTATCCAACCCACATCTCTCATGTTAAAAACACCATGATCCATCTATCCAACCCACATCTCTGATGTTAAAAACACCATGATCCATCTATCCAACCCACATCTCTGATGTTAAAAACACCATGATCCATCTATCCAACCCACATCTCTGATGTTAAAAACACCATGATCCATCTATCCAACCCACATCTCTGATGTTAAAAACACCATGATCCATCTATCCAACCCACATCTCTGATGTTAAAAACACCATGATCCATCTATCCAACCCACATCTCTGATGTTAAAAACACCATGATCCATCTATCCAACCCACATCTCTGATGTTAAAAACACCATGATCCATCTATCTATCTCTGATGTTAAAAACACCATGATCCATCTATCCAACCCACATCTCTCATGTTAAAAACACCATGATCCATCTATCCAACCCACATCTCTCATGTTAAAAACACCATGATCCATCTATCCAACCCACATCTCTGATGTTAAAAACACCACGATCCATCTATCCAACCCACATCTCTGATGTTAAAAACACCATGATCCATCTATCCAACCCACATCTCTGATGTTAAAAACACCATGATCCATCTATCCAACCCACATCTCTCATGTTAAAAACACCATGATCCATCTATCCAAACCACATCTCTGAGCCATTTGAACTCTGCTTCCCTCTCTTCCTTCCTATACCTGAACTCCCCTGCTCCTCCTCTTTCCCTCCTCCCACGATATCTCTGGTCCCAGCTAGTAACACACACATCTTATTCTCTCACACACAGGTCTGCTCTACATGTGCGCGTGTGTGTGTGGAGGTGTGTGAGAGAGTGAGAGAGAGGTTATGGGGCTTACATCAGCCACTAACACCCACAATTGTTGCATTAGGGCAGTGGTTCCCAAACGTTTTATAGTCCCGTACCCCTTCAAACATTGAACCTCCAGCTACGTACCCCCTCTAGCACCAGGGTCACAGGGTCAGCTGTACCCCCTCTAGCACCATAGTCAGCTGTACCCCCTCTAGCACCAGGGTCAGCACACTCTCAAATGTTGTTTTTTGCCACCATTGTAAGCCTGCCACACACACTATACAATACATTTATTAAACATAAGAATGAGTGTGAGTTTTTGTCACAACCCGGCTCGTGGGAGCTCTTATAGGACCAGGGCACAAATAATAATATAATAATAATCAGTAATTTTGGTCTTTATTTAGCCATCTTACATATAAAACCTTGTTTGTTAATCGAAAATTGAGAATTCACCACAGGTTAATGAGAAGGGTGTGCTTGAAAGGATGCACATAACTCTGCATTGTTGGGTTTATTTGGAGAGTCTCAATCTTAAATCATTTTCCACACACAGTCTGTGCCTGTATTTGGTTTTCATTATTTGTTACATACACATGGTTAGCAGATGTTAATGCGAGTGTAGCGAAATGCTTGTGCTTCTAGTTCCGACAATGCAGTAATAACCAACGAGTAATCTAACCTAACAATTTCACAACTACCTTATACACACAAGTGTAAAGGGATGAAGAATATGTACATAAAGATATGTGATGGTACAGAACGGCATAGGCAAGATGCAGTAGATGGTATCGAGTACAGTATATACATATGAGATGAGTAATGTAGGGTATGTAAACATATAAAAGTGGCATTGTTTAAAGTGGCTAGTGAACATTACATAAAGATGGCAAGATGCAGTAGATGGTATCGAGTACAGTATATACATATGAGATGAGTAATGTAGGGTATGTAAACATTATATTAAGTGGCATTGTTTAAAGTGGCTAGTGATACATTTTTACATCAATTTTTACATTATTAAAGTGACTGGAGTTGAGTCAGTGTGTTGGCAGCAGCCAGTGGTGGCTGTTTAACAGTCTGGTGGCCTTGAGATAGAAGCTGTTTTTCAGTCTCTCTGTCCCTGCTTTGATGCACCTGTACTGACCTTGCCTTCTGGATGATAGGCAGTGGCTCGGGTGGTTGTTGTCCTTGATGATCTTTATGGCCTTCCTGTGACATCGGGTGGTGTAGGTGTCCTGGCAGTGGCTTCTGATTAAATACAATTTTCACAGAACCGCTTGTTGAAATTTCGATGGGGCTCTTTTGTTCAGATATGGATAAGTGGACTGGAGGCAGGGTAGGAAAGGGATAACGAAGTGGACTAGAGGCAGGGCAGGAAAGGGATAACGAAGTGGACTGGAGGCAGGGCAGGAAAGGGATGACGAAGTGGACTGGAGGCAGGGCAGGAAAGGGATGACGAAGTGGACTGGAGGCAGGGCAGAAAAGGGATAACGAAGTGGACTGGAGGCAGGGCAGAAAAGGGATAACGAAGTGGACTGGAGGCAGGGTAGGAAAGGGATAACGAAGTGGACTAGAGGCAGGGCAGGAAAGGGATGACGAAGTGGACTGGAGGCAGGGCAGAAAAGGGATAACGAAGTGGACTGGAGGCAGGGCAGGAAAGGGATGACGAAGTGGACTGGAGGCAGGGCAGGAAAGGGATGACGAAGTGGACTGGAGGCAGGGCAGGAAAGGGATAACGAAGTGGACTGGAGGCAGGGCAGGAAAGGGATAACGAAGTGGACTAGAGGCAGGGCAGGAAAGGGATAACGAAGTGGACTGGAGGCAGGGCAGGAAAGGGATGACGAAGTGGACTGGAGGCAGGGCAGAAAAGGGATAACGAAGTGGACTGGAGGCAGGGTAGGAAAGGGATAACGAAGTGGACTAGAGGCAGGGCAGGAAAGGGATAACGAAGTGGACTAGAGGCAGGGTAGGAAAGGGATAACGAAGTGGACTAGAGGCAGGGTAGGAAAGGGATAACGAAGTGGACTAGAGGCAGGGCAGGAAAGGGATGACGAAGTGGACTGGAGGCAGGGCAGGAAAGGGATGACGAAGTGGACTGGAGGCAGGGCAGGAAAGGGATGACGAAGTGGACTGGAGGCAGGGCAGGAAAGAGATGACGAAGTGGACTGGAGGCAGGGCAGGAAAGGGATAACGAAGTGGACTGGAGGCAGGGCAGGAAAGGGATGACGAAGTGGACTGGAGGCAGGGCAGGAAAGGGATGACGAAGTGGACTGGAGGCAGGGCAGGAAAGAGATGACGAAGTGGACTGGAGGCAGGGCAGGAAAGGGATGACGAAGTGGACTGGAGGCAGGGCAGGAAAGGGATAACGAAATGGACTGGAGGCAGGGCAGGAAAGGGATGACGAAGTGGACTGGAGGCAGGGCAGGAAAGGGATAACGAAGTGGACTGGAGGCAGGGCAGGAAAGAGATGACGAATCCAGTTGTTTGTGTCGTCCGTTTCCAGAAAGTACTTCATCACATTTGACATTGTCCATAAGCTTGAGTGCATTTGCACACAAAGAATCATACAATAATGGAAAGACCTGTGTGTTGTCCTTGTTAATGCAGACAGAGAAGAGCTCCAACTTCTTAATCATAGCCTCAATTTTGTCCCACACATTGAATATAGTTGCAGAGATTCCCTGTAATCCTAGATTCAGATCATTGAGGCGAGGAAAAACATCACTCAGACAGGACAGTCGTGTGAGAAACTCGTCGTCATGCAAGTGGTCAGACAAGTAAAAATTATGGTCTGTAAAGCTCGTCTCTCAATTTTAAAAAAATATGTCAATACTTTGCCCCTTTATAACCAGCACGCTTCTCTTTGTTCTAAAAGCGTTGCATGGTCACTGCCCATATCATTACATAGTGCAGAAAATACACAAGAGTTCAGGGGCCTTGCTTTAACAAAGTTAACCATTTTCACTGTAGTGTCCAAAACGTCTTTCAAGCTGTCAGGCATTCCCTTGGCAGCCAGAGCCTCTCAGTGGATGCTGCAGTGTACCCGAGAGCCTCTCGGTGGATGCTGCAGTGTACCCAAGAGCCTCTCAGTGGATGCTGCAGTGTACCCAAGAGCCTCTCAGTGGATGCTGCAGTGTACCCAAGAGCCTCTCAGTGGATGTTGCAGTGTACCCAAGAGCCTCTCAGTGGATGTTGCAGTGTACCCAAGAGCCTCTCAGTGGATGCTGCAGTGTACCCAAGAGCCTCTCAGTGGATGCTGCAGTGTACCCAAGAGCCTCTCAGTGGATGTTGCAGTGTACCCAAGAGCCTCTCAGTGGATGCTGCAGTGTACCCAAGAGCCTCTCAGTGGATGCTACAGTGTACCCAAGAGCCTCTCAGTGGATGTTGCAGTGTACCCAAGAGCCTCTCAGTGGATGCTGCAGTGTACCCAAGAGCCTCTCAGTGGATGCTGCAGTGTACCCAAGTGGCGTCGGGAGCAACTGCTTGCACGCGCGTTACCACTCCACTATGTCTCCCTGTCATGGCTTTTGCTCCATCAGTACAGATACCAACACATCTTGACCCCCAAAGTCCATTTGAGTTCAGAAATCTGTCCAGTACTTTAAAAATATCTTCTCCTGTTGTTCTGGTTCCCAGTGGTATGCAGAAGAAGATGTCTTCCTTAATTGACCCCCCATAAACGTAACGGACATATACCAGGAGCTGTGCCAGGCCCGCCACGTCTGTTGACTCATCCAGCTGTAATGCATAGAATTCACTGGCTTGTATGTGAAGCAGTAATTGTTTCAAAACATCTCCTGCCATGTCACTGATGCGTCGTGAAACAGTGTTGTTTGATGAAAGTGTAACGGCTGTTGGAAGGAGAGGACCAAGATGCAGCGTGGTAAGTGGCCATGTTAGATTTATTTGATAACTGAACACTAAAACACAAAGTAAACAAAAAAACAACAGAAACAGTCCTGTCTGGCACAGAGACAGAAAATAACTACCCACAACTCAAGTGGGAAAAACAGGCTGCCTAAGTATGGTTCTCAATCAGAGACAACGATTGCCAGCTGCCTCTGATTGGGAACCATACCAGGCCAAACACATAGAAATAGAAAACATAGAACACAAAACGTAGAATGCCCACCCCAACTCACGCCCTGACCAAACTAAAACAGAGACATAAAAAGGAACTAAGGTCAGGATGTGACATTGTTTTTTTGGCCTTTTCCCCCAGCATTGTCCCAGCCATATCCGTGGCAGCAGGAAGAATTAAGTCCTCCACAATAGTATGGGGCTTGTCTGTCCTAGCCACTCGGTAGCTCACCATATAAGACGCTTCTAGCTCCTTCTTATTAATGGTATCTGTTGCTTTTATACATGTCTTACTACTCGAAAGTCATCTTAATTCTCTGAAAAAAAACTCCCATGCCTTATTTTTCAAATAGACATGTTTTGTTTCTAAATGTCTGAGTGAACGTTTCATCGAGTTGTGAGATTGTACTTTTTTTTTTGTACTTTTACACATATAACACACTGTGGCTGACGAAAGGCAGGACTCACAGTATATGTGAACCCCAAATCAATGTAGTTCTCATCAAATTTGCGCCTTTTTGATGGTCCAACGTCCCTGTCTGTTGTTCGGTGCTTTCCCGGGTAAGGAGCAGTAGCTTGGTGCTTTCCCGGGTAAGGAGCAGTAGCTTGGTGCTTTCCCGGGTAAGGAGCAGTAGCTTGGTGCTTTCCCGGGTAAGGAGCAGTAGCTTGGTGCTTTCCCAGGTAAGGAGCAGTAGCTTGGTGCTTTCCCGGGTAAGGAGCAGTAGCTTGGTGCTTTCCCGGGTAAGGAGCAGTAGCTCTTTGGCTGCATCAGATTCACAACTGTCAGTGTCCATGCTAGCTGGGCTAACAACAAATGTGGAATTACCGATGCTAGCATTGGATGTGCTCGTGGAAGCTGAACAACTTGTGTCATTGACAGGTGCAGGTGTAGTACTGCTGGTAGTAGCAGTATGATGTCCTAGTAGTAGTATCAGTACCACCATTAGAGCTGGTATGTGTCTCTATGGACACGGGCCTTACTTTTTTAACCATTATCCATTTTGGAGCAAACAGAATGAGCAGCAGCTACGTTTGGCAACATACAGACCGTTAGTAGAATTCCCGCGAGAGAGTAACGGTTGATTTGATTGGATGTTAATTATTTGACTAGGCTACCTGTATTTGACATTGTGTTGCTATTTCACTGAACACTAGATGGTTTCATTTTATTTTTGGCAGTGAAACAAGGCTGCTCAGGTGAGAAAAAAACCTTCCCCAAATGTTTAGCCCCATTGGAAAATATAAATGGACTGTTTGAAAATGTGAATCACATTTTTATTTGGCTTACGGCATTGCGCACACCCCAGTTTGGGAATACCTGCACTAGAGTATACACCAGTGTTGTAGTACTCGCGTCCGGTCTCGAGACCACATATTGAGTGTCTCGGTCTTGTCTTGGTCTCGGATACATTTTGACTCAGTCTTAACTCGGTGAAGGACAATGAGGACTCGTCATTTCTTCCTGAGACCAGCTGAGACTAGCTGAGACCAGTGGGGTAAACAAACAAATAATTATCAGTCCCTTTTCAGTCAGCACATTAAACCGCTTTGCCAGGCCAGATACCCACACTCCTTTCATGACACATTTATATCTGATAACCTCTTCAAATGTCAACTTCCTACTTGACCCGTAGCGTTACTGTCCTTTAATGTTGTTGAAACCTCAAACCTTGTTGAGACTGAGGGAAATTGTTTGATAGTCGCGCAGTCGCTTAGGGGCGACCGGGTATTTTAAAAATATTTTTATCTATTAATTAGAGACCATGGTTAGTGATCATTTGTAGAGTGGCTCGCTCTTTGCCCTCAGAATGTCACCATTCTGAATGGCTAAAGAGTCAATATGTTCTACTGAAGTATTGACACATAAACACATTTTGAGCTCTCATTATGGTGGAGATCTGACAAAATCACAATCACAGTCTTGAATTGGTTTCACATTGTTCTGGTCTCGTTCTTAACTCAGCCTTGCCCCCATCACCTCCTTCCAAGTCTTGGTCTTGACTCGATTTGCTCTGGTCTTGGTCTTGACTCAGACTCGATTTGCTCTGGTCTCGGTCTTGACTCTGTCTCGCTTTAGGTGGTCTCTAACACAACACTGGTCTACACCCTTATGTTATACTAGAGAAGTTGTGTTTCCATAGTGAGGGCTGACAGTGGGGACGTGTGAAGAGCACAATCCACAACCTCTGCATCATCTAAACAGTTGCTTTCTTAGAATGGGTTCAAATTCACAGTTCTATAAACGACAGGTGAAAAGTACCTGTAACGGCTTTCTAATGGTGAAGGAGAGTCGGACCAAACTGCAGCGTGTCTATTGCGATTCATCTTTAATAAACAAACGTAACACACGACAAAACACTAACACTACAAAACAATAAACGAAACGAAAACCTGGCCGACTGGTGCTACTGGCAGATCCTGGCCGACTGGCACTTCTGGCGGATCCTGGCCGACTGGCACTTCTGGCGGATCCTGGCTGACTGGCACTTCTGGCGGATCCTGGCTGACTGGCGGATCCTGGCAGACTGGCACTTCTGGCGGATCCTGGCAGACTGGTGGATCCTGGCTGACTGGTGGATCTAACTGATCCTGACAGACTGGCGACGCTGGGCAGACTGGCGGCGCTGGGCAGACTGACGACGCTGGGCAGACTGGGAGCACTGGCGGCGCTGGGCAGACTGGCGGCGCTGGGCAGACTGGTAGCACTGGCGGCGCTGGGCAGACTGACAGCTCTGGATGCTTCATGCAGGCTGACAGCTCTGGCTGCGCTGAACAGAGGAGTACTGGTGCCTCTGGAATGAGGGGCTCTGGCGCCTCTGGCATGAGGGGCGGTAGCTCTGACAGCGCCGGACAGGAGGGACGCTCCGGCAGTGGCGCCGGACAGGCGGGAAGCTCCGGCAGCGGCGCCGGACAGGCGGGACGCTCCGGCAGCGGCGCCGGACAGGCGGGAAGCTCCGGCAGTGGCGCCGAACAGGCGGGACGCTCCGGCAGCGGCGCCGGACAGGCGGGAGGCTCCGGCAGCGCTGGACAGGTGGGACACACTGTAGGCCTGATGCGTGGTGCTGGCACTGGTGGTAATGAACCGAGGACACGCACAGGAAGCCTGGTGCGGGGAGCTGCTACCGGAGGGCTGGGGTGTGGAGGTGGTACTGGATAGACCGGACCGTGCAGGCGCACTGGAGCTCTTGAGCACCGAGCCTGCCCAACCTTACCTGGCTCGATGCCCACTCTAGCCCGGCCGATACGAGGAGCTGGAATATACCGCACCGGGCTATGCACCCGCACTGGGGACACCGTGCGCACCACTGCATAACAAGGTGCCTGCCCGGTCTCTCTAGCCCCCCCGGTAACCACAGGAAGTTAGCGTAGGTCTCCTACCTAGCGTAGCCATACTCCCTGTGAGCCCCCCCCCAAGAATTTTTGGGGCTGATTCTCAGGCTTCCTTGCCAACCGTGTTCCCTCATATCGCCGGCTCCTCTGCTCTCCTCGCTGCCTCCACCTGTTCCCATGGAAGGCGATCCCTTCCCGCCAGGATCTCCTCCCATGTGTAGCAACCCTTGCCATCCAATATCTCGTCCCATGTCCAATCCTCATTGCGCCGCTGTTGCTGCCTTTGCTGCTTCTCCTGTGGCTCCTGCCTGTTGACACGCTGCTTGGTCCTGTGGTGGGTGATTCTGTAACGGCTTTCTAATGGTGAAGGAGAGTCGGACCAAACTGCAGCGTGTCTATTGCGATTCATCTTTAATAAACAAACGTAACACACGACAAAACACTAACACTACAAAACAATAAACGAAACGAAAACCGAAAACAGCCTATACAAGTGTCTACTAACCTCTAACAAGGACATCAAGACACACAGGACAATCCCCCACAATACAACCAAAGAATATGGCTGCCTAAATATGGTTCCCAATCAGAGACAACGATAACCACCTGCCTCTGATTGAGAACCACTCCAGACAGCCATAGACTTTCCTAGAACACCCTACTAAGCTACAATCCCACTAACATACACACCAAAACCCCCAGACAAAACACACCACAATACAAAAACTCCATGCCACACCCTGGCCTGACCCAATACATAAAGATAAACACAAAATACTTAGACCAGGGCGTGACAGTACCTGGCTTTGGCCCCAAGTCAGAGCAGGGCCTCCGGAGCCATGGCCCAGTGAGACACGGGTACTGGCCAGCGTAGATGGAAACAGAAAAGTCTGAGCCTTTTGGGTTAAACACTGTGGTGAATCCTGTATGGAAATGCCCCATGTGTGTGGTGATAGATCCCTCTGTGTGTACATGGTGTGGTTATGCGTTATCATTTTTAAGCCACGGCTGCACCTATTTGTATGTGTCTGCTTTCGTGGGACTCTTTGTGTCTGTCGGTGCCGACTGTGCTGATGCACTTGGGTGAATAGAGGTGTAATGACGTGTATCGGTGTGTTATCGAGTGTCTGTATCTGTCACTGTGTAATTGAGTATGTGTTTATCGATGTGTAATTGAGTGTGTATGACTGTCTGTGTGTCTGTGTGTGTGTCTGTGTGTTGTGTGTTTGTGTTGTTGAGTTAACACAACTCTTCTGCCTGGTGTCTGTTTCCCTGGAGACTGATTACAGCGAAGCATCGCTCTGACAGGGAGAGACCCCAACACGCACACACGCTGACACACAAATACACACACACACACACACACACACACACACACACACACACACACACACACACACACACACACACACACACACACACACACACACACACACACACACACACACACACACACACACACACACACATCTGTTGTTCATCAGTTTGTCTTCAACCAAACCAGACTGCTCACACCAATGAATACAGCATCCAACAATGTGGGACAGCAGAGTTAGACTAGTGGCTGTGCTCAGAAATTATATTTTTATTTCATTTGTTTATTTTACCTTTATTTTAACTAGGCAAGTCAGTTAAGAAGAAATTCTTATTATCAATGACGGCCTAGGAACAGTGGGTTAACTGGTCTAGGAACAGTGGGTTAACTGGTCTAGGAACAGTGGGTTAACTGGTCTAGGAACAGTGGGTTAACTGGTCTAGGAACATTGGGTTAACTGGTCTAGGAACAGTGGGTTAACTGGTCTAGGAACAGTGGGTTAACTGGTCTAGGAACAGTGGGTTAACTGGTCTAGGAACAGTGGGTTAACTGGTCTAGGAACAGTGGGTTAACTGGTCTAGGAACATTGGGTTAACTGGTCTAGGAACAGTGGGTTAACTGGTCTAGGAACAGTGGGTTAACTGGTCTAGGAACAGTGGGTTAACTGGTCTAGGAACAGTGGGTTAACTGGTCTAGGAACAGTGGGTTAACTGGTCTAGGAACATTGGGTTAACTGGTCTAGGAACAGTGGGTTAACTGGTCTAGGAACAGTGGGTTAACTGGTCTAGGAACAGTGGGTTAACTGGTCTAGGAACAGTGGGTTAACTGGTCTAGGAACAGTGGGTTAACTGCCTTGTTCAGGGGCAGAACGACAGATTTCTACGCTGTCAGCTTGGGGATTGGATCTTTCAACCTTCCGGTTACTAGTCCAACGCTCTAACCACTAGGCTACCTGTCGCCCCATGTAGGGTGTGTGTGTCTGTCTGTGTGTATGTATGTCAAATCAAATCCAATTTTATTGGTCACGTACACATGGTTAGCAGATGTTATTGAGAGTGTAGGGAAATTATTGTGCTTCTAGTTCCGACAGTGCAGCAATATCTAACATGTAATCTAACAATTCCACAACAACTACATAATATACACAAATCTAAGTAAAGGAATGGAATAAGAATATATACATATAAATATATGGATGAGCAACAACAGAGCGGCATAGGAAAGATGCAATAGATGGTATAAAATACAGTATATACATATGAGATGAGTTAGGCAAGATAGGTAAACATCATTATTAAAGTGGCATTACTACAGTGGCTAGTGATCCATTTATTAAAGTGGTCAATGATTTCAAGTCTGTATGTAGGCAGCAGCCTCTCTGTGCTTGAGATGGCTGTTTAACAGTCTGATGGCCTTGAGATAGAAGCTGTTTTTCAGTCTCTCGGTCCCAGCTTTGATGCACCTGTACTGACCTCGCCTTCTGGATGGTAGCGGTGTGAACAGGTAGTTGTTGTCCTTGATGATCTTTTTGGCCTTCCTGTGACATCGGGTGCTGTAGGTGTCATGGAGGGCAGGTAGTTTGCCCCCGGTGATGCGTTGTGCAGACCTCACCACCCTCTGGATTGCTTTGCGGTTGTGGGCGGTGCAGTTGTCGTATAAGGCTGTGATACAGCCCGACAGGATGCTCTCAATTGTGCATCTGTAAAAGTTTGTGAGGGTTTTAGGTGACAAGCCAAATTTCTTCAGTCTCCTGAGATTGAAGAGGCGCTTTTGCGCCTTCTTCACCACGCTGTCTGTGTGGGTGGACCATTTCAGTTTGTCCGTGATGTGTATGCAGGGGAACTTAAAACTTTCCACCTTCTCGTCGATGTGGATAGGGGGTGCGGGTGTGTCATGGCTAGTGCTGTGGGACCAGTCTACAGGGGGAATTCTCTCTGCAGTGCCTTCTGTATGTTTATATGCGTTGGCTCCCCTGTAGCTGAGGGGGTTGGGGGGCCCTTGGCTGTGAAACTCAGTGCCTCGCTGGGTCTGTGTGTCTGTTTGATGATTGAACTGATGGAGCTCAAAATGCTATCTGCATGGCATCCACTCAGCCTTCGATCAATACCTGCTAATCACACACACACACACACACACACACACACACACACACACACACACACACACACACACACACACAGATGAGACTAAATAGTTGTTCATTGAAGTGTAACTCTTTGATTTGAATAAATTAAATAGTCCACTGACTGTGTGATGGACAGACATGGAGAAGATAAATATAGAGAGGAGAGAGAGGGGAGGGAAAGAGAAGGGAGCGGGGAAGGGGAGAGAGGGGAGATAAAGAGAGGGGAGAGAGGGGAGGAAAGGGAGAGAGGGGGAGGGAAAGAGAGGGGGTGGGAAGAGAGGGGAGGGAGGGGAGGGAAAGAGAGGTGAGAGAAAGGGAGGGAAAGAGAGGGGAGAGGGGGGAGGGAAAGCAAGGGGGGAGGGAAAGAGAGGGGAGAAAGAGATGGGAGAGAGGGAGGAAAGAGAGGGGAGAGGGGGAGGGAAAGAGATGGGAGGGAAAGAGAGGGGAGGGGAAGGGAAAGAGCGGGGAGAGAGAGAGATGGGAGAGGGGAGGGAAAGCGAGGGGAGAGGGGGGAGGAAAGAGAGGAAAGAAAAGGGATGGAAAGAGAGGGGAGAGGGGGAGGGAAAGAGATGGGAGAGGGGAGGGAAAGAGAGGGGGAGGGAAAGAGAGGGGAGAGAAAGAGATGGGAGAGGGGGAAGAGAGGGGAGATGGGGAAAGAGAGGGGAGAGGGGGAGGGAAAGAGATGGAGAGGGGAGGGAAAGAGAGGGGGAGGGAAAGAGAGGGGAGAGAAAGAGATGGGAGAGGGGGAAGAGAGGGGAGATGGGGAAAGAGAGGGGAGAGAGGGAGGGAAAGAGATGGGAGGGAAAGAGGGGGAGAGGGAAAGAGATGGGAGAGAGGGGAGGGAAGAAAGGGGAGGGGGAGGGAAAGAGAGGGGGAGGGAAAGAGAGGGTAGAGAAAGAGATGGGGAGGGGAGGGAAAGAGAGGGGAGGGAGGGGAGGGAAAGAGAGGGGAGAGAAAGAGATGGGAGGGGAAGGGAAAGAGAGGGGAGAGGGGGAGGGGAAAAGAGGGGAGGGAAAGAGAGGGAAGAGATGGGATGGAAAGAGAAGGGACCTAAAATGCCAGAACTGGACCTGCAGCTCTGTCGCACGCTGGGTATGTACATAGTCGATGGTAGGCTTCGAGGGTACTCCTACGGTAGATACACCTACAGCTCATCTCCTGGCAGTAGTACTGTAGACTACTTTATCACTGACCTCAACCCAGAGTCTCTCAGGGCGTTCACAGTCAGTCCACTGACACCCCTATTAGATCACAGCAAAATCACAGTCTACTTGAACAGAGCAAAACTCAATCACAAGGCATCAAAGCCAAAAGAACTGCACAATATTAAGACAGGCTATAGATGGAAGGATAGTAGTGTAGAAACCTACTAAAAACAATTAGGCAACAACAAATTCAATACCTTTTAGACAACTTCCTGGACAAAACATTTAACTGTAATAGTGAAGGTGTAAACTTAGCAGTAGAAAACCTAAACAGTATATTTCACCTTTCAGCTTCCCTATCAAATCTAAAAATGTCAAGCAGACAACCTAAGAAATTAAAACAATGACAAATGTTTTGATGATGAATGCAAAACCCTAAGAAAGAAATGGAGAAACCTATCCAACGAAAAACACAGAGACCCAGAAAACCTGAGCCAACTCCTTCACTATGGTGAATCACTAAAACAATACAGAAATACAGTACAGAAAACCTGAGCCTACTCCTTCACTATGGTGAATCACTAAAACAATACAGAAATACACTACAGAAAACCTGAGCCAACTCCTTCACTATGGTGAATCACTAAAACAATACAGAAATACAGTACAGAAAACCTGAGCCTACTCCTTCACTATGGTGAATCACTAAAACAATACAGAAATACAGTACAGAAAACCTGAGCCTACTCCTTCACTATGGTGAATCACTAAAACAATACAGAAATACACTACAGAAAACCTGAGCCTACTCCTTCACTATGGTGAATCACTAAAACAATACAGAAATACACTACAGAAAACCTGAGCCAACTCCTTCACTATGGTGAATCACTAAAACAATACAGAAATACACTACAGAAAACCTGAGCCAACTCCTTCACTATGGTGAATCACTAAAACAATACAGAAATACACTACAGAAAACCTGAGCCAACTCCTTCACTATGGTGAATCACTAAAACAATACAGAAATACACTACAGAAAACCTGAGCCAACTCCTTCACTATGGTGAATCACTAAAACAATACAGAAATACACTACAGAAAACCTGAGCCAACTCCTTCACTATGGTGAATCACTAAAACAATACAGAAATACAGTACAGAAAACCTGAGCCTACTCCTTCACTATGGTGAATCACTAAAACAATACAGAAATACACTACAGAAAACCTGAGCCTACTCCTTCACTATGGTGAATCACTAAAACAATACAGAAATACACTACAGAAAACCTGAGCCAACTCCTTCACTATGGTGAATCACTAAAACAATACAGAAATACACTACAGAAAACCTGAGCCAACTCCTTCACTATGGTGAATCACTAAAACAATACAGAAATACACTACAGAAAACCTGAGCCAACTCCTTCACTATGGTGAATCACTAAAACAATACAGAAATACAGTACAGAAAACCTGAGCCAACTCCTTCACTATGGTGAATCACTAAAACAATACAGAAATACACTACAGAAAACCTGAGCCAACTCCTTCACTATGGTGAATCACTAAAACAATACAGAAATACACTACAGAAAACCTGAAACTCCTTCACTATGGTGAATCACTAAAACAATACAGAAATACACTACAGAAAACCTGAGCCAACTCCTTCACTATGGTGAATCACTAAAACAATACAGAAATACACTACAGAAAACCTGAGCCAACTCCTTCACTATGGTGAATCACTAAAACAATACAGAAATACACTACAGAAAACCTGAGCCAACTCCTTCACTATGGTGAATCACTAAAACAATACAGAAATACACTACAGAAAACCTAAGCCAACTCCTTCACTATGGTGAATCACTAAAACAATACAGAAAAACAGTACAGAAAACCTGAGCCAACTCCTTCACTATGGTGAATCACTAAAACAATACAGAAATACACTACAGAAAACCTGAGCCAACTCCTTCACTATGGTGAATCACTAAAACAATACAGAAATACAGTACAGAAAACCTGAGCCAACTCCTTCACTATGGTGAATCACTAAAACAATACAGAAATACAGTACAGAAAACCTAAGCCAACTCCTTCACTATGGTGAATCACTAAAACAATACAGAAATACAGTACAGAAAACCTGAGCCAACTCCTTCACTATGGTGAATCACTAAAACAATACAGAAATACAGTACAGAAAACCTAAGTAACTCCTTCACTATGAAATACAGTGAATCACTAAAACAATACAGAAATACAGTACAGAAAACCTGAGCCAACTCCTTCACTATGGTGAATCACTAAAACAATACAGAAATACAGTACAGAAAACCTGAGCCAACTCCTTCACTATGGTGAATCACTAAAACAATACAGAAATACAGTACAGAAAACCTGAGCCAACTCCTTCACTATGGTGAATCACTAAAACAATACAGAAATACAGTACAGAAAACCTGAGCCAACTCCTTCACTATGGTGAATCACTAAAACAATACAGAAATACAGTACAGAAAACCTGAGCCAACTCCTTCACTATGGTGAATCACTAAAACAATACAGAAATACAGTACAGAAAACCTGAGCCAACTCCTTCACTATGGTGAATCACTAAAAACAATACAGAAATACAGTACAGAAAACCTGAGCCAACTCCTTCACTATGGTGAATCACTAAAACAATACAGAAATACAGTACAGAAAACCTGAGCCAACTCCTTCACTATGGTGAATCACTAAAACAATACAGAAATACACTACAGAAAACCTGAGCCAACTCCTTCACTATGGTGAATCACTAAAACAATACAGAAATACACTACAGAAAACCTGAGCCAACTCCTTCACTATGGTGAATCACTAAAACAATACAGAAATACACTACAGAAAACCTGAGCCAACTCCTTCACTATGGTGAATCACTAAAACAATACAGAAATACACTACAGAAAACCTGAGCCAACTCCTTCACTATGGTGAATCACTAAAACAATACAGAAATACACTACAGAAAACCTGAGCCAACTCCTTCACTATGGTGAATCACTAAAACAATACAGAAAAACAGTACAGAAAACCTGAGCCAACTCCTTCACTATGGTGAATCACTAAAACAATACAGAAATACACTACAGAAAACCTGAGCCAACTCCTTCACTATGGTGAATCACTAAAACAATACAGAAATACAGTACAGAAAACCTGAGCCAACTCCTTCACTATGGTGAATCACTAAAACAATACAGAAATACAGTACAGAAAACCTAAGCCAACTCCTTCACTATGGTGAATCACTAAAACAATACAGAAATACAGTACAGAAAACCTGAGCCAACTCCTTCACTATGGTGAATCACTAAAACAATACAGAAATACAGTACAGAAAACCTAAGCCAACTCTCTCACTATGGTGAATCACTAAAACAATACAGAAATACAGTACAGAAAACCTGAGCCAACTCCTTCACTATGGTGAATCACTAAAACAATACAGAAATACACTACGCAAAAGAAGGAACAGCACGTCAGAAATCAGCTCAATGTAATTGAAGAATCCATAGACTCTAACCACTTCTGGGATAATTGGAAAACAATAAACAAACAACATGAAGAATTATCTATCTAAAACGGAGATGTATGGAGAAACCACTTCTCTTTTTGGCTCTTTAACAAATAACAAACAGCAAAAACATATACATAATCAATTTCAAGTCTTAGAATCAGCTATTAAAGACTACCAGAACACACTGGATTCTCCAATTACATTGAATGAACTACAAGACCAAATGCAAACCCTCCAACCCCAAAAGACCTGTAGCGTTGATGTTATCCTAATGAAATGATCAAATATACAGACCACAAATTCTATACATGAAGTCTTTAACATCATCCTCAGCTCTGGCACCTTCCCCAATATTTGGAACCAACGACTGGTCAACCCAATACACAAAAGTGGAGACAAATATTACACCAATAACTAAGGAGCTACTAAGGAAAGCTTTTACTATGTACAGACTTAGTGAGCATAGCCTTGCTTTTGAGAAAGGCCACTGTAGGCAGACCTAGTTTCAAGAGAAGACAGGCTATGTGCACAATGCTTTGCAAATTTATAAAACATACAAAACAGAAATAACTTATTTACATAAATATTCAGACCTGATGTTTCCCATGCCAATAAAGCCCTTTGAATTTAATTGAGAGGTGTGAGAGGGGAGGGAAAGACAGGTGAGAGAGGGGAGGGAAAGACAGGTGAGAGAGGGGAGGGAAAGATAGGTGAGAGAGGGGAGGGAAAGACAGGTGAGAGAGGGGAGGGAAAGACAGGTGAGAGAGGAGAGGGAAAGATAGGTGAGAGAGGGGAGGGAAAGACAGGTGAGAGAGGGGAGGGAAAGACAGGTGAGAGAGGGGAGGGAAAGATAGGTGAGAGGGGAGGGAAAGACAGGTGAGAGAGGGAGGGAAAGACAGGTGAGAGAGGGGAGGGAAAGACAGGTGAGAGAGGGGAGGGAAAGACAGGTGAGAGAGGGGAGGGAAAGATAGGTGAGAGAGGGGAGGAAAGATAGGTGAGAGAGGGGAGGGAAAGATAGGTGAGAGAGGGGAGGGAAAGACAGGTGAGAGAGGGGAGGGAAAGATAGGTGAGAGAGGGAGGGAAAGATAGGTGAGAGAGGGGAGGGAAAGATAGGTGAGAGAGGGGAGGGAAAGATAGGTGAGAGAGGGGAGGGAAAGATAGGTGAGAGAGGGAGGGAAAGATAGGTGAGAGAGGGGAGGAAAGACAGGTGAGAGAGGGGAGGGAAAGACAGGTGAGAGAGGGGAGGGAAAGACAGGTGAGAGAGGGAGGGAAAGATAGGTGAGAGAGGGAGGGAAAGATAGGTGAGAGAGGGGAGGGAAAGACAGGTGAGAGAGGGAGGGAAAGATAGGTGAGAGAGGGAGGGAAAGATAGGTGAGAGAGAGGAGGGAAAGACAGGTGAGAGAGGGGAGGGAAAGATAGGTGAGAGGGGAGGGAAAGATAGGTGAGAGAGGGGAGGGAAAGATAGGTGAGAGAGGGGAGGAAAGATAGGTGAGAGAGGGGAGGGAAAGACAGTGAGAGAGGGAGGGAAAGACAGGTGAGAGAGGGAGGGAAAGACAGGTGAGAGAGGGGAGGGAAAGATAGGTGAGAGAGGGGAGGGAAAGATAGGTGAGAGGGGAGGGAAAGATAGGTGAGAGAGGGGAGGGAAAGACAGGTGAGAGAGGGGAGGGAAAGACAGGTGAGAGAGGGAGGGAAAGACAGGTGAGAGAGGGGAGGGAAAGATAGGTGAGAGAGGGGAGGGAAAGATAGGTGAGAGAGGGAGGGAAAGACAGGTGAGAGAGGGGAGGGAAAGATAGGTGAGAGAGGGGAGGGAAAGATAGGTGAGAGAGGGGAGGGAAAGATAGGTGAGAGAGGGAGGGAAAGACAGGTGAGAGAGGGGAGGGAAAGACAGGTGAGAGAGGGAGGGAAAGATAGGTGAGAGAGGGGAGGGAAAGACAGGTGAGAGAGGGGAGGGAAAGACAGGTGAGAGAGGGAGGGAAAGATAGGTGAGAGAGGGGAGGGAAAGATAGGTGAGAGAGGGGAGGGAAAGATAGGTGAGAGAGGGGAGGGAAAGATAGGTGAGAGAGGGGAGGGAAAGAGAGATTAACCAAGAATCAAAACTGGAAACAGTGTTTCTAGGAATAAATCAAAGATGACCTTGGTGTGCAGTGAAAATGCATGTTTGAATGGTTCTGGAGTTGAGTTTAATTCAGATGGCTAACATTGCTTTGTTGAGTACATGAATCAACAACAAGATCTCACGATTTTAACAATTTGACTTCAGATTCTGACGTTTATCCATGTTTCTCCAAACGTCAAATTTGGAAATGTTTTTGACAGCCTGGCTTGCTTCTCCTGCTGTGCATCAACCTTCATTCATTCTGAATGGTTAAGTTATGGGTTAAGAATTGGGATAGGGTTAACACCCCAAAATCAAAATGAATGCCTAGCATTGGGATTGAACATGCAACCCTCAGAGCCCGAGCTCAACGTGGCCCATAGTTGTTGGTTTTGAAGGCATCTCTCTATGTCCTCAGGACATGGATGGATGTTCAATTTTGAAGTCAATCTTGTGTGACATG